>NC_056741.1:972036977-972081977 GCF_019279795.1 Protopterus annectens | reverse complement strand
ATATACGTGTATGTGTTATGTGTGTGTGCATGTATTTGTGTGTGTGTGTATGTGTATATTTGTGTGTATGTGTTTTTGTGTTTGTGAGTATGTCTGTGTTTGAGCTTGTATGTGTGCCAGGTATAAGGGGGAAACAGCAATCAGCCTCCCTTGAAAGTGGCATATCAGGGTGCTGTAAAGGAGGCATCATCCAATAGTTGAACCATAGTTTCAGTAGGAGCAATGCAGATTATGTCATCACCGCAGAAGAGAGTTCAGGTATCTGTACATAAATATTTTTGGAGGGATCACAGGAATTATTCAGTTCTGCCTCCATAGCTTCCTCTGAGTTTAATCAAGAAAAAGCCAATCAAAGCCTTTAGTGAAAAAAAAAATGTTCAAAGCTTTGACTACAAAGATTTACTTATTTATTTTTTTAAGTAAAAATTCCCTCTGTGCCCACACTATATTAGTGATATATACTAAATCTCTGGTCTTACAACTACTGAGGAAAAAGAAAATTCTAAACAGTTTAAAATGCTAAACAGAAGCTACTTCATTAGTAATTTCTAAAGGAAAACCTGAATGGGGAGTTCAAGACTGCTATAAAAAAATGACAAATATAAATTCATTCAGTTTACCCTCTGACCGAGTTATATGGAAACCATCTGAACATGTTTAGTTGACTTGGAAAAGGCTAGTAACTGTATAATTCACAAATGCATTCTTGGAGGTATTAAGACAGTATGGCATCTCAGACATTTCCTGCATGCCATTTCATTCCAGCATTTGAGGTACATGAGATGTGTCTCCCTTCTTATTCCAAATACGTTCAATGTGGGCATAAGACAACCTACCAAGGGAATATCTTGTCTATTGTTGCTGTTAATGATTTTTATGGGCTGGGCATTAGAATACTAATAAGATTAAAACAATATTCAGCGTTATGGTTGCCACCCTTCGTTGTAGCCAAAACCAACCAAAGCCACACTCCTTGCACCTCCAATAACCCTGACCTCTCTTCCCCTCTCATTGCCTACTTTCTGCCCATTTCCTGATATCTTTGTTACATCAGGTAAGGAAGAACATCCTCTTTTCCATTCCCAAAGCCTTTTTTTGCTGATTTACTGTGCTTTTCTATAAAAAAGCATAGTAGATACACGATTTAACAAACTCTGATAGTGTGTTTCATTTTTGAAAGAGAATGCCAGAGGTGTATAGTGTTTTATGGATTACCAGACAAATGGTTTGATTACTGAATAGTCCAGAAAAAAAAAATGAATAGCTGGCAATGCTATCCATGGTCTGTAACTCTGTGTGGATTTCTGATAAATATCATCATCATGAACATATCTAGCATGCATATGGGAAAGTCATCCCTTACACAAGTCATATGCACACCCTATTTGGAAGTTATGGTAGTTGAATGGGTGACCTGCAGACACAGTATGGATAATATCCACTACATTGCAATCTACTTGCCAATAGTTGGAGTGGCACCCTTTTACAGTTCACATCCCTTAACCCCAGTTCACCAAGTGGGGCCTTTATTTTGAGGTTGCTGTAATCTATGACCCCAGTACCTTAGGAAAATGGACAATGCCTGCATGGTAATGGTTGTCTCTTGTGTGGTAAAAGGGAGTAATGTATGCTCCCCCATATGCTGTACCATGACATCAAGGAAGAGGTGGAGTATTCTTGCCACAGACACTTGAAATCCCCTCCCACTGTGTCTTCAGTTGGTCACTAAAAGGTCCCTATAGATAGTATTCCTAAAACAATACACAGTTTAGCATATATTGAATAAGTTGTCCACAACTTCCATGGGTCTGCAGATGAGGGAGACACATGTCTACCAGTTCCTGTATGGTGTCTGTTCACATGGTACCAGTCTGTAATGTCAGTGTCATGAAATCAGTGAAATGTTAAGTATGGTTAAATGACATGACTCCTCCAACGCGAGTGCTGTGCAACATCATGGCTTCTAGCAGCCATGGTATAGACTGCACATTTGCTAAATCTTTGGCTATACCTAACATAGTTTTGTTACTCCCTGTATTAAAACTGAGATTTTACTGCAGTCAAACAAACTGATGATAGTGCTTCATATCGCAGAATTTATATGTTTTTAAATCACTCTACCATATTGTTTTTCCTCATTTGCATACCTGAAGTCACTTATTTTAATAACATCGGTCATTACTTTATCATTCTACTGCCATTAGCATTCAATGCAAGCAGCTATGCAGCATGGCCTCCTTTTGCTCATTGCATCTATATATTGAACAACTCTGCACCTAGCCACAGATTAGAAACAATTGCCAGCCTTTTTGTGGTGAATGCTATTGAATCTCTGGATACATTTTAATTAAATGCATCTTTCCATACCATGCTCTTGCATTTATTCATCCTCTATCTCTTGCTGATAGGTTATTTCTTTAGCCATTTCCAGTTCCATCTACTTAACAGTATTCCCAATAATATATTATATACTCAAAAGCAAATAACAAGTACTTCCCTCACAGCCATTACTTCAACATTTCTTTTCTACAACCACCTTCAATTGTTTATTGTCCTTTAACACAGTTTGTTTTCAAAACAAAACATCAGCTTATGTCACATTCATGTTTAGATTACACGCAATATTTGTGTTTCTACCAGTGCATATATGCTTACTCTCTATATAGCAGGTAATATCACTACAGGTTCTTCTGTGACTGTATGCCAGCTGGTTTTGCTAAGTTTTGTTTGCAATATGCTCACTTGATGATCACAGGAGTTAGGAAACTTTACAAGTGATAGGTTTGCTAGTGACCAGATAACTGTACTCCAATTTTCTATCATACAATACGTATGTATAATCATTTTCTATTTACCAATTAGTGATTTCCATCTCTCTCTCTCCTTATAACTAATGGCCCGCATTCAAATTCCAAAACAAAACCTATAGCAATATTTAGGGATCAGATTTTAAAAAAGGTAGCTATGGATATGATTAGTATCCTGAAATACTTTTGGGATATTTTGACTAAGATTAAAACAGTGACCATTAAAGAGGATTTAATGTTAGTCAGAGACATTAAAGATTTATATACAAATACTAATCATGGAAATGAAATAGATATTTTTAGAGAACACGTTACTACTAAAACTGATTTTTTTGTAACCAGAAAATTAGTATATGTGAATTAATGCAGTTTTTTTAAATAAATAAATATTGAAATAAATGTGTGTGTGTGTGTGTGTGTGTGTGTGTGTGTGTGTGTGTGTGTGTGTGTGTGTGTGTGTGTGTGTGTGTGTGTGTGTGTGTATATATATATATATATATATATATATATATATATATATATATATATATATATATATATATATATATATACACATATAGGGTCTGTATCAAAACTTCAAAACTTCAAAACAGCGAATACTCTTACATCGATACCAAATAACCGAAACCATACAATGTCGAACATACGGAACAACAGGGAAAAAAATCACTGTTCCAAAAAAAAAAAAAAAAAAAAAAAGACAAAAAATGGGGGCTTCATCCCTCAACTCCCGATGTGGGGGGCTGTGGCCCCCCTATTCAAACATACCAACTCCGAAATCGCACTACAGTGGAGGAAATGGTCCTGACAATGGCCCAGCAATTTTTTTCCCTGGGAAAAAAATCACTGTTCCGGCCATTCGACATTCTGTGGTTTCATTTATTTGCAGTCGATGTAAGGGCATTCACTCTTTTGAACTTTCGACTTCCTTATATAGACATATATATATATATCTATATATATCTATATATATATATATATATATATATATATATATATATATATATATATATATATATTTATTTATTTATTTATTTTTTGCATAATGATTGTTATTATCATCAGGTGAAAGTAGCTAAAGGGACTAGGATGGCCCCCACATATGGTAACATCATCATAGTAGAACAAGAAAATCAATTTGTATTTTTATCACCATATTTTTTTTTATTTTACGTTTTATTAATGTTTTATAGGTGACATGATTATTTTATGGTCTGCTTCCAAAATGAATTAGGAAATATTTTGAGTAGATGACTACTGCTACAGAATGTTTGAGGTTTGTATGTATCAGTTTTACAGCATCATAATATAGTTGGGAATTATGTTTGGGCTATAACAGGCCCTATCAGAATACATTCTTCAGGACTGATGTACTAAAGGTATGGGAGCCAACATAGGAAACTAAGGCATTTTTCAACAAATTTATTCAAATAATACTTCAGATATGAATTGGAATAATGTTCCAATATCATACAATTGCCCCTGAAATAACTTTCTGTTTTCTACCTGTGTAAACATTTGGAATTTTATAAGTGACATTTGTAACATCCTAATCTCTTGTGCTGTGAACTCTTTCAAGTCTCAGTTTGTTTGTTTGTGTCTTTCAGCTTTTCCCGGTTAGGGGTCACCACAGCGGAACTCCGGTCCGCTAATGATTGGTAGTTGATTTTTACATGCCGAGTTACCAGCCCTGACGCACAACCTTCAACGAAGGTACGCCCATTCATGCATGACTCCATGCAGATGACGCTCTAGCTGAGAATCAAACCGGACAGTGTCTTACTGTGAGGCTAACAACCTTAAATCATCAATTTTTATTTCTCCACATACCTAAAGTAATTTATATGCCATTGTGAGGTAGATGAAAGGAGCGACATCTAAATATATCATACCTTTACATACTTGGATTCATTTAGTGAATGTTTTCTGAACACATTCCAGGGACTGTGAAGTCTCTTAAAATAACAATAAAAGAAGGGGTTTTACTATTAACAATAAAAGAATTGGTTTTACTATATTACAGATGGAACAAGTGAAGTAAATAGGCTTACAAGGGCATTAAGTGATTTAGTATTCATTCATTTGTACAAAAGACCCACCAGTTAAATTTCTTTAGCTCTAGAATAATTTGTGTTAATGCTGCATGCATATCCTTTTTACAATGACACAGAGGTCTTTTCTACAGTCAGGCTCATCTGGGTGATTAGTATCCACTACATTGGGATTCGTTATGCATGTTGAACCAAGCGCATGATTTGACATTTTTTATTATTCAGATTTTTAACCCTTCTCCTTATATTATTGAGAGATAATCATTAATAACTGAGTAACAAAAATCATTGCTGGAAGTTTCAACTACTCTGATTTTAATAGTATCTGCACACTTTGCAATCCAGTGCATGAAAGAAGTTGGAAAACCAGAAAAAAGCTAAATGAAACAGAGCCAAATGCACGTCCCTGAGGTACACCTGAGCAAACAGGACTCCACTCATAGGGATGCTCATAACGGCAAACTCACTGTATTCTATCAGTTAACCACAAATGGGTCAGTTTAATAATAAATGGGTTAAAGCAACAATCAGTGAGACTAGTGACAGCAAATTTGCATGGTTAACTGTCAAAGGGCTCCGCTTTATAGAACTGATAATGTAATCCAGTAATGCTAAGATGCATATACAAGGCCATATTCATGGTTTATAAAATTGTGCCTGACATGAAATGGTAGAACAGGCTTTCTAAAAAAAAATGCTGTATTATAACAGCGGAAATGTAATAGACTATATAAATATTTCTCAAAACATTTACAGAAAATTGAAGTCAGGCTGATTAAACTGTATTTATCAATAACATCCATATGGCTCCCCTTGTGTATTGAAACATCATCAGACAACCTCCATGTTGAATGAACACAACAGTTTTATAATAGGGAGTTAAATAACATCCTTAGAGGCTGTTCCATGTGCCACACATACAGTTTATCAACTCTCCAGGTACCATTTCTGGCCCAGTAGCATAACAAGATTGAATTTTCTTGCATGAGGTTCTAAAAATTCCACAGGTAATACTGAAACTATTTGTAGTGATAAGCGACCTTAAATGCCCTTTAATAATAGTACAACTGACAGGGCTGAACACACTTGCAAAGTAAAGTTTAAGCTGATGAACCAAATTAGCAGGATTATTAACAGCTACCCTTTATTTTATAATAGAACCAACATGATCAGTGCTGTTTATTCAACTACTTAAATTAAAAAATAACTTCTTCTGTATTAGGCTTGTCATTGATTAGGCATTCCTCATGCCTCCTATCAGTGATAGCATGGCATAGCTGATTTGCAAGCTTGTTATAGTCTCTCTTGGCTAGCAGTGTTAAAACGTTCTATTTACCTTAAATGTGAACTTCTTTTCCTTAACAATCTTTGTAAGTTTAGTGATCCACCAAGGGGGGGAGAGAATTGTTTAAGCCATTTGAAATGAAAATGTCAACCAAAAGTTTATTACAACTAAGGTTATATATTTTTAAATATTTTCACAATGGGTTTTGTGCATAACAAATTCACTTTTAACATATATATTAAACCAGCCTTCAGAGATGTTTATTTGCATACCACCAGTTGTCACCCAGATTAAATAAAACCCAATATATCAAAAAGTCAGGCAGTGTCCAGGTTGAGTCTGGAAGATGGCAGTTTTGAGAAAGATATATTACAGAATTTATATAAGCAGAGAAGGTACAAACATGCATTAATTTGTAATGAACAGAAAGAGAATATGAGGTTCAAGTATGTCTCTATTTTAAATACAAAAATCTACTTTATATGAAGACATAAGTAGTGTCAATTCTGAAGCAGAATGGGCTTTAGCAAAGGTATTAAACCATAGTATTGACACCAAATCCTCTAAAGAAATTATTTCTAAAAAACAGAGCACACTGAAAGGATATGAAGAGTTTTCACACAGTAAATGAAAACAATATTCCCAGAACAGTCAACAAGTTAAAAAATTGTTTTACTAAAATAGGAAGGCTTCAACAATAGGAGCTAATTCACAGACTGATCCTGAAATTGGTCAATATTGATCAGTGCATTACCTTAGCAAATAAATATACATAAATAAATAAATACACCAGTAAGCCACTAATACTTTCTGCATATAGTTGCTGCTATTTTATCCAGATTTATAAATACAGGTGCTTACATTATAGTCCCAGGATATGAGAGAGCAATAAACATTTTAATTGTGTGTCTGGAAGTGTGGTGTACCTCAAAGGTTATGCCTAATGTCAATCTTTTTATGTGAGAAAACAGAAAGAGAATTAAACAATAAAATGTATGAACTTTTCTGTGCAGTCATAGAATTTGTTGCACTCATTTCAAAAATGTCAAAGTTTTTTGTTTCACCAACAGGAGGTGACCTAAAATCACTTTTAGAGAAATGAGAAACTGAATGGCAGCTCAGGCTTAATACTTCAGTTCCACTTGTTTTAAATGATGCAAGGTTCATTTGTGTAAGCAACCATGCCATAACAGTAGAAGTCTGAATGATCACTGCTGCAGTAGCCTTAGCTAAATTGGTGATGCCCTGCAGATGATATAGCATCCATCTATCTTTCAAAGCTTCACGGCACCTTCCACATGCCCAAACCATCAGTCATCAGAGCTGAGTAAAAAAAAAAAAACTGGTTTGCATGCCAAGCCCTTTAGAGCTCTCATGCCCAAAAAGAGATGGAGGCTGAACCCTGAAAGGACATTGCTAGCAACAAAAAATACATCTCCAATCCCTGTCATAAACAACACACCAAAAACAACATTTACTGCTATGGTAAGTTTACTTACACAAGTGTACTATGTTCCTCATATTGATCAATGCTGTAGTAGCCTTTGCTATATGGGTAGATCACCCTAGCTTACTACATTTGGGTATTGGAAGGAGAAAAGTCCAGGGGTCATGGGGAATGATCTTAGCATGCTGTGATCTAGACCTAGAGAAGGAATAAAGCTTAAAATGCCTTGTGGAAGTATGTACTGAGGACCAAGTTCAGGTTCTAGAATACTTCTAGAATCCAACCCTTTCCCAAAAGCTGTTGAGGAAGCCAAGAACAGGTAGTGTTGGCCTCAACCTTCCCTGGATTAGTTTCATTGTGGTAAATATAACAAAAGGTAATAATCTAGTTGTATGTAGACATCCAATGTATGGAGTATTCTTTCTGCCTCATTTTTAGGTTCAGGAAAGAAAATGTAAGCTGGATAGTTTGCCTTGAAGTAAATTTGGATACAACTTTAACCATACAAGAATGATTAGTTCTTAAAGAAACCCTATCTCTGTGGAAGATAAGATAAGGTTGACACCATAAGAGTTTGCAACTTGTTTACACTTTTTGCAGAGGTCAGAACAATCTCTAAAACTGTATTCCATGTTAGGAACATCATGTCGGTCAAGTTAGCTTGTTCAACTAGACCAAGTGTTAGCTTCTGTAACACAAAATTAAGATTCAAAAAGGAGACCACTGGTTTTCTTGGAGGCCTGTTTTGCAGACCCCTTTCAAAAACATTTTGTCATGAAAATACATTTAAAGAGTAGAATCCATCTGTAGACATGCTGAAATGGATGATAAATGAGCCTTGATGGAGGAATAAGGAAGGCCATAGGATAGTAACTCACACAAATATTGTAAAACCAGAAAACAACTAGCCCTGAATGGGTGCTGGTTATGCTGTTGGCATTAATCAGAAAACTTTTTCTATTTACCAACGTATGATTTTCATGTAGCAAGTATTCTTGCTTCTATTAGTGCTTGGTGCACATCCTCAGTAAACAGGTGCAAAAAAAGGTATATGTCTTCTAGGCCTTGCATGGAGTCCTGGAGCGGAATCTTGCCAGCTTGTTCATAGAGGAGGCAAATAGGTCTACTTAAAGAACTCCGCATAAGCAGATCAAATCATGGAAGTCTACTTGATCTAATTTCCATTCATGAGTGTCTGCCCTTGTCCGGCTCAGCTTGTCTGCCACATAGTTTTGCTCTGATGGAATGCAGGATGCCTGTAGAGTGAGACTGTGTTGTGAAGCTATGGCCCATGCTAACGTGGCTAGTCTGCAAAGGGGTGTGGCCTGGTTCCCCTTGCTTGTTGAAGCACCACATGAATGTAGTATTTCTGTAACAACTTGAAGAGGTCTCGGGGATCAAAGATGATTCAAAGATTGAACTGCCTTGATCAAAGGAAGCATTTTTTATATGCACGTGTTTGCATCTGTCTTTGGTGTGCCACACATCTTGTACTTTTACCTTTCCTGAAGCTGCTCTCCAAGCAAATTCCAAGGTGCCTGTGATGACTGATTGCTTTAGAACAGGAAAGGCAAAGGAATGGAGAAGAGGATTTGAACAGACAAATGATGTTGGTGCTGGGACCAAAAAGCCTTCAGATACCACTGTATTTTTTTCATGTAGAGTCCTGCCAGGAGTATCATGAAAATCATATAGGCCATGAGAGCCAAAATCCTGAGGTATTCCCTTGCAGTCGCCAAAGTCTGAGTAGAAAATCATAGAAATAAATATAAATAAAACTCTATATTTTCCTGTGGAAGAAAGACTGTTTGACCAGAGGTATCTAGCTGATACCACAGCAATGCAATCTTTTGTGAAGGAGTCAAAACAGACTTTTGAATGTTCTCTTAGAATCACAGCTTATGAAAGAGAACTCTCACCCAAGTGAGCGATTCCTGACACTTTGAAAATGACTCTTCAGAGATAAGCAAATCATCTGAATATGGAAAAATGTAGATATCCTGTAGCCTGCACTGAACTATAACTGGAGATAGACATTTTTTGAACACTCTTGATGCAGCGTATTGTCCAGAGGTAAAGACAGAGAACTGATAATGTGATCCAGATAGGCAAACACTTAAGAAACACCTCAAGTCTGGATGAATAGGAATATGTTGATAAAGCATCTTTTAAATCTAGTGTTACTAGGAAATTTCAATGAAGTGGAAAAGGTAACAGATTGTGAAATGACATAATTTTGATAAAGTCTTTACAGCAAGTCATCTAAATATGGAAAAATGTGGATACTCTGTAGCCTGCAATAAGCTATAATTGAAGTTAGATACTTAGTGAACAATCTAGTTGCAGTGGCTAGACCGAAGGGTTAGCCAGAGCACTGATAATGCAATCCAGACACACAAAGCCTTAAAAAATGTCTGAACGCTGGATAAATAAGGATGTGATTATAGGCATCTTTTTAAGTCTGTGTACATGGAACTTGAACATGGAAGAATAGGTAACAGGTTGTGAAGTGACATCATTTTGCATTTGGGCACTGTCACAAATGGGATTAGAAAAGAAAGACCCAGAACTGTTCTTTAAGCATTTTCTTTCTTTAGCACTAGAAACATCCTTGAATAAAAGCCTTTCTCCACCTGGGAAGGAGGAACTGGGTCTATCACTCCCTGGGACAGCATGTGATAAAAGACAAGTGGAAATAAAATAGTCTGGTATGGTCTGATGGATGAGGAATTAGATCTGAAAAGGAGGGATTTCCTCCCATTAGCATGTATAACCTTAATGATCTTCAGAACCCATTTTTCTGAAGTTATATTTTACCAAGAAAAAAGTAGAGTTTTAGACTTTCTGGAAGAGAAATGGGGTTGCCAGGGTGGAACAGGGGAAAAGGTCCCTAAAGTAGTCATTCCAGCTTGTTGGACTGTCTTTGTGTTTCAGAGGTTCCAGAATTCTTTTTGGAATGCCTTTATCATTTTTTTCTTAAATGTCTGTTTACCTGCATTTTGTTGATACTGATTATTTATTTATTTATTTGCTTGGTTTGTCTGTTTCTTTGTTTGTTTCTTTCCTTCTTTATTAATTTATTTATTTGTTGCCAAAATGTAATGGGGGTTATGGAATCCCTTTGAAAATCTAGAAAAGGAGGGCTGAAAAAAACTTCTAACAGTTATTGCAATTTAAGTCATCCTGAAAGGTCTGCTCTGTATAAAGTTGGTAATAGGTCAAATTTGCACTTTATGTGTGAAGATAAAGGTGAGTGGCTTGTTAATATGCATCAAAGTAAATACATTCAAGCTATTGAGTCTATGTTAAACAATCCAGCTGAATATGAAAATGTTGCAATGTTACAAATCAAGACTAGATTTTGTTTTATTTATGATGTTTTATATGATTTACTTATGAATGGGTTGATACCTCATGAAGTTTTTCAGTTTTGTTGTAGTTTTATTTGGGATACCAAGTTACACAGTGGAAAATTTCCTGTACCTTTCAGGCCTAATGTTGCTACAAAAGACAGCATTACAGAGTATATATCTATTTTTTTGGCTTTTTTTCTTAACCCACTAGTTCAAAATTTAAAGAGCTATATCAAAGATTCTTGGCATTTTTAGAATGTCTAAGTAAGATAGTGTTGGAAACTGAAGTAGTGCCAATCTGATTATGGGATGGTGGGAGACCATCCCCAGGATTCACGATTGCAAAATTCCATGCAGGAACAGTGTAGCCATTCCTGCACAGAATATGGCCACTGAGCAATCCACAAACGTGCCATTTTGACGTGCATGAGTGGCCTTACACTGCTACTGAAAGGAAAGCCGTGCAGTATGCTAATCAACTCATTTGCTGGTGAAAACCATGCAAATGAGCTGATTTAGCAATCCAGGAAGTAGGCAGGTCTTCGTGCAGGAACAGTGTCATTTGCAGAAATGTATTCAGTTAGGCATGCCAATGGCCAACTATATGGCCATTGGCATGGAAAACTGTTGTGTAATTATGAAAGTAAAACATTTTTTTGGGGGGGCTGATCTCGGCCGTTTAAGCTTTGGGAAGCAGCATGCAAACGGAATGGGGTGGAAAATAAAAAAAATGTGAAAACCAAATTATAAGGGAAATCTGCATTTTGCCAGTATACTCTATGGCACGCAAAATGTCAACAATGGCAGGGAAAAGTGGTTGCTAAGGGGGAAGGCTTTTGTGTAGTGCAGTAACTATGTAGAAAGGCAGTGGGGTATGTTAATGAGGGGACTTATACTGAATCACAAAATTCTTCTAAGTGTCAAACTGCACTTAACTATGTAGGTGCTCTAACACCACCATGTAGACAGGAGGAGCAACTAACATGAAAATGGTGTGTGTCATGTTTGCTGTAAGCACACTGGAGCTCTGTTGGTGGGGTTTGTGCTTCGCTAAGCACAGCTAAGCGAGGTGGTGTGTCTGAGGCTGTACAGTTTTATTTCATGAACTGAGGAGCGTGTTTGCAGCCAGGGGAGGGACATTTCTTGCTGTTTACAATAGCTAAATGGGTCGGGGTGGAGTGCCAGTGATTAAACAGGAAGGTCACAGGAAAAATAAAAGGAAATAGC
Source organism: Protopterus annectens (assembly GCF_019279795.1). Lineage (NCBI taxonomy): Eukaryota > Metazoa > Chordata > Ceratodontiformes > Protopteridae > Protopterus > Protopterus annectens. Next base: position 972,069,807 of record NC_056741.1, on the reverse strand, counting down.
AGAACAAGGAAAATGCAGTACAATCAGCAATATGGGATACTGCAAAACACAATGGGGCAACCATTGAAAGCACTCATTAATACAGTTGGCAGGTGGCTGCATAGCTGAAAATGGGAGGAGATGTAAAAAACATAAATAAAGGGCAACAGCACAATAAAGAAAAAATGAAGTAGAAATCACTAATAAGGAACGCTTGCACCTTACAATGGGCAGGCAAAGCACATAATAATACAGCTGGCAGGTGGCTGCATAGCTGAAAGTGGGAGGAGATGTAAGTAAAAAATAATTAAAAAAGGCAACAGCAGAATAAAGACAATCATGCACAAATTACCAGTAATGCCTCTAACACTCACAGTGACCAAATCAAAGCCATGAGTAATATAGGTGGCAGCTGGAATGTATCATAGTCAGCCAATCATACAAGCAGCATCTGCAATACAACAGTATAAAGTATGGAAACACCTTACAGTCTTGTTTTTCCCACAAACTCTGCACCGTTTGTGTATACATATGGGGGAATTTTAACTGGAAAAATGTTAGTGGCTGCCATGGCTTTGATCCATCAGTATGTGCTAGAGGCTGAGGGTGGAGAGAAGGATAATGCTGACAACTGCCACAGACCAAGGAGGAGAAGAAGAGTGTGCAGATTGAAGGTAACCTACCAGAGGGTACATGATCTGGAGATAGTAGAGCACTATAGGGTGGAAAGAGACATACTTCAGAAACTCACTGAGCTGTGCCATCCTCAACTCAGAGCTAAAACCAACAGAGGAGATCTCATCCAAGTGGATACCAAGGTATGTGTAGCCTTAAGAATTCTAGCTACAGGTACTTTCCAAAGACCTACTGGGGACATCATGGGGGTCTCACAGGCATCTACATCCAGGGCACTCTACCAGTTCCTGGATGCCATACTACCACATGTCAGTGAGCACATTCACTTCCCCAACACCCATGAGGAAAGGACCAGCAATATGCGTCTCTTCCACCGTGTAGCAGAATACCCAGAGGTACTGGGTGCCATATACTGCACTCACATCCACATCAAAACATCACCCAGTGAACAGGGTAGGGTCTACATAAACCACAAAGGCTTCCCCTCCATCAACTGGCAGGTTGTGCGCAATGCCCAGGGCATTATCATGAATGTGTCTGCTGGCAGCCCTGGAAGCTATCACAACTTCCACATCTCGCATTCATCACAGCTGTGCCAGGCATTTGCCAGTGGGGGCATCCTGTATGGCCATCTGGTGGGGGATGCTGGCTATGCACTGGAGCCATGGATGATAACACCCATCAGAAATGCACACACACCCACACAAGAATCCTATAATGAGGCACATGCACAAACCAGGATCATTATAGAGCATGTGTTTGGGATGCTCAAGTCATGGTTCCACTGCCTTTACATATCTGGAGGAGCCTTGCAATATTCTTCGGCCACATATGCACACATGTTCATAGTATGTGCCATGCTACACAATATGATCCTGCAGAAGCAGCTGCAGCAGGAACAGCACAGCGAAGGCCCACACAGCACACCACCATTGCCAAGGTCCCCAAAGGCACAGAGGAACTCCCAAGAGGAGGCCCTTGAGCCTGCTCCTGTAGGCAAGGACCTCCTCCTGTAGGCAGACGGAGGTGTGCCAGTATGCTCAGGCCTTGGCAAAGAGGCAATGCATAGCACACACACTGGCACTGTAAGGACCCCAGGGACTGACACCTCTCTCTCTGACTCACATACACAGTAAAATGGATGACACACACACATCATATTACCTGTAACTTACCATGTATAGACAGTGTACTGTGTGCATCCAACATAGACAGCCCTTAAGCACTGTCTTTATAACTGTTGCAAGCACAAGGTAAGTCAGTCTTCCTAACAATAAATTAATGGAATAGTATGTTTTGCTAGCATATCTATGGTAATGCTGCATGCATGCAAGGGAATGGGGTGGCCTACTGGGATAGCAGCATGCAACAGACAGCTATGTGAGCCACAAGGAAATATCTGGCCAAAACTGGCCTCCACACACTATGCAGTAGTACCCAAGGAGGCAAATCCCACTGGAGTATAGGTGTGGGGCAACTAAGTGGGGGTTCATAGGTCAAAAGCATGGATGTCAGGGTGGGGGGGTCCCATAACCACCCCTCACACCCACACAGCTGTAGAAAACCAAGATAAATGTCTGGTAAAGGCACGCAAATAGCAGCAATGTTGAATTAACCCCCTACAGACTTACACAGTGATAGCACAGCAGAACCCACAGTTGCAGTAAGGCTATGAAGGTTAAGAAGGCTGAAACTCAAGTGTATGCCAGTACAATCTGACCTGGGCTCTTTACTGATATGCAGATAACACAAATAAAACTTCGAACCCAAAAACCAATCGTGGCAGCCGTGCTTGATAGCTACAATACTTTTTATTATCTTAATACAATATTAATTAAAAACATTTCTAAAATCCTAATTATATCCTATCTTATTTATCACAGTATGTAATCAAACATACCTAAATATATATGTATTTGATATGTATTTGATATATTTTATTAATGTTGCAATAACTATATAAGTGGGCATGCATTTATGCAATAAGTGTATTTTAAGAAATTTATTACAGAGGTGATAGGTACCTGCCAAGATAAAATAGTAAAAATAAGCTGCTTCCTAATTCTTACGGTCAGTTTTTAAGTTATCTATAGTTACTTACCTAACATTTAGGTATGTTTGATTACATACTGTGATAAATAAGATAGGATATAGGTAGGATTTTAGAAATGTTTTTTAATTAATATTGTATTAAGATAATAAAAAGTATTGTAGCTATCAAGCACGGCTGCCACGACTGGTTTTTGGGTTCGAAGTTTTATTTGTGTTATCTGTATATTGCGGAGTTTGTATCATGGCAACCAACCAGCTGAATGCTAAACCAGAACTTTTCTCTTGAACTGAGAGTGAAACAGAGGGAAACAATGGACTAATAGGCATAGTGCAAGCCTTAGCACAAGTTGAAAGACTGACCGAGAAAGTGGATTCGCTTAGCGGTTTGCAAAGCAAAGAACATCAACAGCAGCAGCATGTGTCTAGTGGACTTTTAACTAACATGAACAATAATGTTCCAAGTACAAGTTAGTGCTTTCGGCGAAATAAATATATTGCCTTCTTCAGACAAACAGCAGGATGACATTAAAATGCATCTTAAATAATAAATAGCAACATTTGAAATCCAATCAAGGTAAAGTGCATTAATTAAAGTAATTGTGTCCATGGAAACCTTAAAGCAGACTACGGAAAATATAAAAGTTATGACCTAAATACTCCAAGGCTAGTCATAACCATAAACTGAAGCACACAAACTGTATAATTATAAATTCTGTAGAAACTTAAAATAGAACATCAGAGATAATGCAAGATGTAATAAAGCGGATATAAAGCGAAACTTTAGGGTTCTAAGTTACGCTAAAGCTTATATTAAACAAGATACTTCACAGCGCTTTCGATCAAATGTGTTTTAAAATGGCTTTCTTATAACAGGTAGATATAAATTCAATTGGCTGATATTTAAATGATATTTATGAATAACTTTGGTCTTTATAATAATATAACACATTTTAATCAGATTTAATTTTTGGTTTTTGGTTTTTACATCTATCTTTATTTTTATTTTCATTGACATTTTTATTAGTATTATTAATATTTTAGTATTATTGAATTTTCAGTACATATATGTTGGCCTTTGGGATGGTTTTTGTTTTTCTACCTGGTTCAGTTTATTGATAAAAAATATATATCTTTTTAGGCTGTGACACTACTATTTATTGCCACTCACAATCTACCAAATGCTGATCGCTATTCCGGAGATTATGTACTGACTTTATTTCGTTAGTGGTCGTTTTTTGTATATTTACACTCATTAGCATCATTGGAGTAAATACCACCTATTGTGTTATGTGTTGGAATGCATTGACGCATGAGCACTTACAATCGTGGGTACTGTGAAGTACCTTGTTTAACATAAGCTTTAGCGCAACTTAAAAACCTAAAGTTTCGCTTCAAATCTGCTTTATTACATCTTGCATCACATCTGATGGTCTATCTTAAGTGTTTACAGTATTTATAACTATTCAGTTTGTGTGCTTCAGTTTATGATTATGACTAGACTATTTAGGTCATAACTTTTATATTTTCCGTAGTCTGCTTTAAGGTTTCCATGGATACAATTACTTTGAACAATGCACTTTTTCTTGATTGGATTTTAAATGTTGCTATTTATTACTTAAGATGTATTTCAATGTCACCCTGCTGTTTGTCTGAAGAAGGCGATATATTTATTTCGCCGAAAGCGCTAACTTGTACTTGGAATATTAAATTTGTTTTTTATCAGCCTGCTCTCATCGTGTTTCAGTTCGCTCTTTAAACAGTTTTTGGTCTAGTGAATTTTCGTTTTGATGAACAATAATGCTGGTATGCTGACAGCAGCAAAAAGTACACCTAACCAGCGATTAGATTCGCCAACTACTTCGGCATCTATTCCTAATGGTCAGGCTGCTACTACTACGAGAGTTCACAATGGCATGAATGGTAATACAATGCATAATACCACAACTTTAGAAACAACACATAATGCTCCAATCCCAGGGCTTATAGGAATCCCGAATTTAAAAGACTGGCTCATTACACCTATGGGCTTGTTTCAGAATAATGTTATACCTTCATTGATGAATCCGGTTAGGGAGGAGACTAATATAACTGAACTATTGAATATTTTCGATCACACACTCTTGAAATATAAAAAATTGAGATTGGAAGTAGAATATTTGCTGAATGCCTTAAATCTGAACTAGTACCAAAAGGCTTAAGAATATGCCAGTACCCTATGGGCTTGTTCCCGATTCGCAGTTCCATTTGGATCTAACAAAATTATTCAACAAACAGGGGTTAGAACTGCTGGATATTATGAGTAAGAATTATACAATCACAGCAGATGAACTGAAGGAATCAATTACAGTATTGGATGTACAAATTAAATCTCACCCGGATTTTGATAGGTATAAATATGAATATACCCATATTTTCCAAACAATAGACTCATACATGAATCAAGCTAAAGCCATAAAATGTAAGAAGCTTGAGTGTGACCCTTTACAATATCAAAACGGCACTGCTTATCCACGCCCACCACCAGCACAACAATGGAAAATAAGAGGGGGTGGAGCAGAAGGATCTTTCAATACAAACACTAATCCGGGCATTTCCCATGCATACAACCGACAAGGACCTAATGCACAAGAATGAAATGCAGGGGAGAACATTGTTTTTGAAAGGCACCAGAATGACATAGACCCGCAACCAGATTCCTGTACAAGTGGTGGAGGAAATGAAGATGGGCTATACAGAAGCGAGCGGTTGCAGAACCAGAATATAAACAATAATGGCGGTATTGCGAGGTCGAATACCAACAACCAGTGGTCCAACAACCAGCAGGGTTTTCAGAGGGAAGAACACAGAACAAATGCAACCAACAAAAGAAGCACAACAAATGGAAATAAATGAAGTAACTGAAAGTTTTTTTACAAACAACTTTACGGTTACTAAAAACTCTGAAGGGAATTTTTCTATATATAACTTTTCCACAGTGGATGTCCCTGTTGAGTTAGCAAACTTACTGGCAAAGGGTTTCACCTTTGTTCCATCGAAAAGACTCAATGTTACTAATTGTATAATTGATTTAAAAATGTATGTTAGAAAATTGAATCTAGCAATATTGTTTGGTAACATGAACATGGAATATACACAACAATACAGAGTAGCTAGCACATACAATCCACCCTTGCATAATCTTTTATACACTTTTGAGAAAGAGAAAGAAAATTTTAGACATTTTGACTTATGGAAAAAGGAGATGGTAACAAAGGGGAACCTAACAAGGGATGAACAAGAATGCATTATTTGAAAGATACTAAAGTTCGCACTATGAAACCAGACAAAGGGGGTGGTCTGGTATTCATAGACCCAGTTGATTATGAGAACAAAATAGAATTATTATTATCTTCTGATTCATATACTAAAGTTTCTTTGAATGAATATAATCAGGCTAACCAAAGGATAAAAATATATACCAATGATTTGTTTATTGAAGGAAGAATTGATCTTGATATGTGTAATTACATGATTATGCCTGCACACATAGCCCCTACAATATTCGGCGTGCCTAAAATTCACAAAAATGTAACTGATCCACCATTTAGGCCTATTGTAGATGGCAGGAACTCTGCAACCTATGCATGTGCAAAAGTGGTTGATTCGATCCTTAAGAAATATGTATTAACAGAAACTGGAATATGCAAAGATTCCTGGTCTTTCTTAGAAAAGATTAATGAATTAGAATTTAATGAACAACATAACCTACTAACAGTGGATGTAAGGGATCTGTATACCTCAATACCACAAGAATTAAGTATTGAATGGGTCACTCTTAACCTTACGAATAAAGGCACCCCACTATCAGAAATAGCGTTAGTGGAAGAGTTATTAGATATTGCATTGTCTCATAATTACATATATTTACATATATTTTAAAAACAATTTCTATCATCAAAAAAGTGGAGTGGCCATGGGTCTCCATGCAGTTCTAGTTTCGCGAATTTAGTTATGAATTATTGGGAATGTTCCTTTTTGTTCAACAATGATGAAATTAATGGACAAATAGTGTATTTCACATGTTTTTTGGATGATATATTCATATTACTTACAGGTGGCAAAGAACAAGCAAAATATCTAGTTGAATATTTCAGTCAGAGTACAGAATTCCTTGAATTTACATACAACTTTGATGAAAAGCAAATACCATTTTTAGATGTATTATTAGTTAAAAATAACACTGATAAAAAGTATGAAGCAAACATATATAGAAAATGCTCCTACGCAAACACATTCCTACATTTTTCAAGTGCTCATCCCTACCACCAAAAGAAATTGGTGGTAAAGGGACAATTAGTGAGAGCGGCATGAATGGTTTCAAAGGAGGAGATGAATGTCAGTTATTAAAATTAGAAGTTATGTACTCACCATAACGTTCCATCTGAGTAGGTAGTTCATTTGTCTGCAACCTGTGGGTTACGGATCCGATATCGGATCTGAGCCGGCAACTTGTTTCAAGCTAATGGATCCGAGCTCCTAGCTCCTCCCTTCTCCCATAATCCCCTGCTAACCCTCCATGACCTCAGATCAAGTTTGCCTCTCCATATATATCCAACAAAGGATATCTAAAAACTAATAGATCCAAAGAAGGTCAGGGGGAAGGAGGGGGGGATGGTTGCAGACAAATGAACTACCTACTCAGATGGAATGTTATGGTGAGTACATAACTTCTAAATTTGAAGTAGGATTGTTCATTTGTCAGCAACCTGTGGGACAGAGTCCCCAGCTACCTGCACCCTGGGTGGCCATCATGGAAGGATATTACGAAGCACCACAGAGCCAAAGGATGCTCTCCCTCTAGAAAGCAGGTCTAGCTTGTAGTGGTTGATAAAGGTATGAGATGAAGCCCAAGTGGCTGCAGAACAAATATCATCCAAAGGAACTCTAGACTTGAAAGCCGCAGCAGTAGAAATGGAGCGAGTGGAATGAGCATGAACTCCTTCTGGTGCGGGTCTACCCGAGGCTTGATGAGCTAGTAGGGTACATTGGGAAATCTAACGAGATAAAGATACTTTAGAGATAGCTTTCCGCAAGTTAAATTTGGCAAAGGAAATGAACAGCTGGTGGGATTGTCTATGGCCAGCCATCCTATGAGTATAAAAACGAAGCTGCCTATGAACATCCAATGAGTGCAGCTTGTATTCACCCTTATTTTGATATTTAGGGAAGAAAACCGGTAAATTTATGGATTGGTTTATGTTGGTTTCTGATGCTATCTTGGGAAGAAAGGAGGGATTGATCCTGAGGTACACTCTATCAGGGTGGAAAATCAGGTATGGAGGCTTTACAGAAAGAGCCTGAAGTTCCGACACTCTTTTCGCTGAAGTAATGGCTACAAGGAATGCTGTGTTCCATGACAAGAATTTGAGATCCACTGAAGCAGTGGGTTCAAAGGGTGGAGCAGTCAAGGCTTGAAGAACTAAAGTAAGATCCCATGGGGGTACGGCTTCTTTTACAGGAGGTCTAAGTAAAAAGGTACCCTTGAAAAAGGTTTTACACAATTTGGCTGACATCAAGGGCCCTGTATAATGTCTGACATGATAATGAGAAATGGCTGCCAATTGCACTTTGACAGTTGAACAACTAGCGCCTTCTTGAAAGAGTTCAGATAGGAAATCTAAAATGGATGGAAGAGGAGCTGTAAAGGGATCTAGATCGCGGCGCTCCACCCAGATGGAAAAAAACATTTCCATTTGCTGTGATACACTTTCCTGGTGGAGGGCTTATGTGCTGCCACGAGGATGGCTTTGACTGGTGAAGAGATACTGGGAGTCCTAACTAGGAGTGGAACTGGAGCAACCAAGCTGTCAGTTTCAGATTGTCCAGGTTTGGAGTTGGCAAGTCCAATGGATGGGAGATGAGATCCGGAATGGGATCTAGAATCCAAGGGTGATTCACAAGGTGAGACCACAGGTAAGGAAACCAAATTTGTCGAGGCCAGAATGGGGCAATGAGAATCATCTTGCTCCCCAACTGCGAGGCTTTCTGTAAGAGTTGTATCATCATTGGAAGAGGAGGATAGGCATAGAGTAGACTGGGTGGCCAAGCATGCACCAGAGCGTCTCTTGGAGATTCCCCTGGTGGGGGGATTAGAGCGAAGAAATTGTTGCATTTGGCATTTGAGGGAGATGCAAAAAGATCGCAGCAGGGTTGCCCCCATGTTGCGAATATCTGCTTCGCTACTAGAGGATTGAGAGACCACTCGTAAGGGGTAAGAAGGGTGCGGCTTTGCTTGTCCGCTAGGATGTTGGTCCTCCCCGGAATGTGCATTGCAATCAGAAAGCGGTTGGTGGAGATCACCCATTCCCACACTCTCATGGCTTCGCGGCAAAGAGGATAAGATCTGGGCCCCCCCCTGTTTGTTGATATACCAGACCACTGACATGTTGTCCGAGTGAATTGCAATCGTTCCTGCAGGGAGGAAGCTCTGAAGTGCTTGCAACGCCAACAGCACCGCTCTCATCTCCAGAACGTTGATATACAGGGAGGTCTCTGTATCGTTCCATGTGCCTTGAACTGTCCTGCCTGAGTAATGCCCCCCCCACCCGAGGTGGGAAGCGTCCATGGTCACAGGGGCGATAGGGGGAGAGGTGCAGAAGGGACAGCCCGTATGGAAGTTCGATGCTTGGAGCCACCATAGTAGCACCCTTCTGCAAGCCTTGCTGATAGCAATGGGATGGTGGAGAGGAAGGGATAGGAAGGACCATTGCACTAACAGAGTCCATTGCAGGACTCGCATGTTCAAACGGGAACATGGAAGGAGTGTAATCGCTGCTGCCATGGAGCCTAGTGCCCTCAGGATCAATTCCGCTGGTGAAGCCTCTGAATGAAGGATAGCCCGCATGAAGTTGTAGATTTCTGATTCTCTCGGCAGTTAGGAAGGCTCGCAAATCTCTGGTGTTTATTCTGGCACCTATGAATTCTATGATCTGTGTTGGAGCCAGTAGAGATTTGCCGACATTGATAGTAATGCCTTGTTGTGGGGCTAGATGGAGAAAGAAGTCTCTGGCCGAGCAAAGTAGATACCTTGTTGGTGCAGTCAGGAGCCAGTCGTCCAGGTACGGGAAGACCTGAATTCCCTGGAGTCTCAGGTGGGCCGCAATCACTGCTAACACTTTGGTGAACACCCTGGGGGCTGTGGTGAGACCAAAGGGAAGGACCCTGAACTAGTAGTGACTGGCTCCCAGCCGGAAGCGAAGGAACCTCCTGGATCATTTGTCCATTAAGATGTGGTAATACGCATCCTTGAGGTCTATAGAGCACATCCAATCGTTCTCCCTCAAAAGGGGGAGGATAGATTGAAGAGTGACCATTCGGAATTTTTCCTTGGTTACTGACAGGTTCAAGCAGGAAAGGTCTAGGATGGGTCTCAGGTCCCCCGTCTTTTTTGGCACCAAAAAGAACCTGGAGTAGAACCCTAATCCGAGCTGGTCTTGGGGGACGGGCTGGATGGCTCTTTTTCTTAGCAGCTGCTGTATTTCTGCGGCTGTGGCCTCCCTGTGATCGGGTGGCACATCGGGGAGGTTCTTGGATTGGGGGACATGGAGAATTGGTATTTTGTATCTTCTGGATATGATGTGAAGCAACCAGCGGTCTGTTGTGATGGACTCCCATGCCGCTAGATGTTTCGAAAAATGCCCCCCGACTGCCTCCAGAGTGGAGCAGCCGGGCAACCCCTCAGGGCTGCTGCACGGGCCGCTCAGAGAAAGGTTCTCTGGACCTGAAATTTCTCAGAGCCCCTCTGCCCCTGGGGTGACGTCCTCCCTGTCCACCTCTGCCACGGTAGGACTGGTTGTCCGGAGCTGGTTGGGAATGTTGTGATTTCCGGAACCACATCTTCTTCTGACCCTTTTGTTTCCTTGAAAAGGACCACTGGGAAGCAGAGAAGCGGACTCCGATGGCAGACAATGTCTTCCCATCCTTCTCACTCTGGACAAGCGTCTCGCAAACTGTTTTGCCAAAAAGGGCAGAACCATCAAAGGGGGCGTTCGTGAAGGACGCTTTAAAGGGCTCCATAAAGTCGCAATGACGGAGCCAGGCCTGACGTCTCATGACTAGGCCTGCTCCGCTGGCCCTAGCATCTCGCTCTGTGGCGTGGGACAACAGCCGCATAGAGGTGTTTGAAATAGATCTCAGAGTGGCCATTCGGGTGGAGTACAAATGTTTATCCTCCTCCGACATGGACTCCGGGGGGGATGCAGCGTATTCTTTGATAAGATCCTGCTGCATCCTGATGACATGTGCCATATAGTTCAGAGACCTTACTGAGAAGGTCGCTGAACTAAAGACTTGCTTCCCTAAGCGATCCATCAAATGGGACTCTTTGCTTGGTGGATGGACTGAGGGGCTCTCCTGAGCCAATTCCTTCTTTGTGGCTGCCACCGTCAACATGGCATCTACAGGGGGGCCCTTACTCCAATGTGTCCGGTCTGAGGGGGGGCTAAGAATCCTATCCGGTTGCTTCAGTATTGGCTCCACGGTGTCTGGATCCTTCCATGCCCTGGTGGTAATTAGGTCCACCAGGGGATTGGCTGGAGGGGACACCCAGGAGGTAGACAGGCCTGCCTCAAATGCCTCCAGAAACACGGACTCATCAGAGGAAGACTTGGGAGCAGACCACCCACCTCTGATTCTCAGCATCTCCATGATGTCTCCAAAGGAAACATCCTCAGGGGGTGATCTTGGGGAGCCTTCCCCTTCCTCCAAGTCCGTGTCCTCGGTTAAGGACTCAGGGGAGTCCACGTGCCTCCTTTTGCACTTATGCTTGCGGGAGCTTCCTCGGGGACTGTCCGAGGAGGCCTCGCCAGCAACATCTTGTTCCAATGGAACTGTCTGTGACATCGAAGCAGGCTGTCCCTTTGGCCGGGTGATGGAAGCCTGGCCCAGCAGAGAGGGAGTGCAGGGAGGAGTCAATGCAAGGACCGGGGGTCCGGATGCTCCCAACAGAGCCCTCTCCACAACATCGAATGCCGAGGGAGAGCCACTCTCCAATGGATCCGAAAGTCGGCTCCCACTCGGATCCGATGAAGGGATCGGAGCGCCCGAGACCGTCAGATCCGAGGGACCAGTGTGCTCCGACCTGGACAGAGCCGAAGGCACACTGAATCCCCCGGATCCGAAGCTCAGACCACAGCTCCGAGAGGTCGGATCTGACAGACTCGAGGGTAGGGTCTGATCCGAAGTACCAAGTACTGTCGGCGCCGACCCACCCCCGGCTCCAAGGCTGCTCACCTCCGAGCGCTCCGAACCCGGGTAGCGGGTCGGAGAAGGAGCAATTGGGTGGAAAAAGGTGTCGAGCTCCCCCCCCCTGAGGGGGGGGAGGCAAGAGCACTCCCATCTGCAGCTGGGCCTGGATGAACCTTCGCATCATCTGGTCCAAGTTTGCATCTGATAAGCTGAAAGTGGATCTCGAAGAGGCCACCGAGGCAGGCCTGGAATGCCGCCTCGATGACCTCGACAGAGATTGGGTCTCCTCCTCCACGGGCCCATGGGGAGAAAGAAGGGGATCGGATCCGAGGAGGAGGAGACCTAGAAGCAATGGAGGGAGAAGCCCGCTTAGCTGGCGGGGCCAAAACGGAGGTCTCGGCCGCTGCTTGTGGTGCTTCTCCCTCCATTTCTCCCTTCTGGCCTCCCTGTCCTCCGACACTTTAGCGGGAGTTTGAGTCCCAGTCGGAGGCAGGGGGGCAGGAGTGGCAACCACCACAGGCTGTGATGGAGCCACGGGAGTAGCAGAGGTAGCGGAGGCCGAAGCTGAATCCGGGGGTAGAAGTCCTGCCAGGACCAGCTTCGACCTCCGTTCTTTCAGAGCCCTGGGGTTGAACACTGCACAGATAGTACAGCCCGAGGTGAGGTGTTCAACCCCAAGGCACCGAATGCACTGAGTGTGGCCATCAGCCGGGGAGAGCTTATGGCCACACTCGGTACATTTAGAAAATATGGCTTTTGGGGCCTCAGCCATTCCCCTTTTTTTTTTTTTTTTTTTTAACTAAAAAAGAAAGGAAAAAGACAACTACACACACACACAGGCCCCAAAAGACACCCAACAAACACTCACACACTAGCGAACAGTGAAGGGAGGGTATTAATTAAAAAATAGGGAACCTAACTCAGACACACTTTACAAATATTAATTTAAACTAAAACAGAAATTCCTGACGAAAAAAGTTAACTTTTTTCACTTATCTGAGGAGCTCAAGAAAAGGATCCAGCCATCACAAGCACGGCAAACTAGATCTGAGGTCATGGAGGGTTAGCAGGGGATTATGGGTGAAGGGAGGAGCTAGGAGCTCGGATCCATTAGCTTGAAACAAGTTGCCAGCTTGGATCCGATATCAGATCCGTAACCCACAGGTTGCTGACAAATGAACAATCCTACTTCAGATCAAATGTTTACCAAAAGAGCATACCCTAGTAGCTTTTCGGACAATATTATAAACGAAGTAGAAAAAGATCTAATGGGATGTATAAGCCCATACTTGGAAATGTTAGGGCTGAAAACATTAGTATGTTAGTAGAAAATTCTAGCACTCTGGAAGTCCCAGTGGAGACATCTCTGAATAATATGAGAACCAATGACACCTCATCTTTTGTTTCTAACTTTGTTTTAACATTCAGTGTAGACTATTATTATATAAAGGACATTGTATGTAAGAACTGAAATATCCTCACGGAATATAAAGAACTACTGGAAAAATTGGTTATTACACCGAAATTTACCACAAGAAGGGATATAAATTTGAAAAACTTGTTTGAATGCATACACAATATGGACACTAACCGGAGAGGTATGCAATAATGTGGTTCTTGTCCGTATTGTAAATATATCCTGGTGGGAACATCATTATCCATTAATACCAAAGATTTGACAAGTAAAGGGAAATATAACTGCAATTCAAAAATGGTAGTCTATCTCACCAAGTGCCAATATTGTCCTTGCTTTTATGCTAGCAAGACAAAACGTAGGCTAAGAGACAGGATATATGAATATACATATAGTATAAGTAGATTCAAACAAGACAATGCATTAGCTAAACATATCCAAGAATACCCCAACCATGAATTCAAATTCTGGATACTAGATCAGGTGGTAAAGAATATGAGAGGGGGACCACTGGAAACAGAGTTTGAGAGATTGGAACTGATATGGCAAATCCGGCTATATGCATATAACACCACCGGATTAAATGATATGTGTTCCATAATGCCTATATTAAAAATCTAAAGTTTATGTAGATAAACATATGTATGCAGTTATGCAACACTAAATTTAGGATTTAATCATCTGTTATAGAAACATAAATGTATTTGATATGTATTTGATATATTTTATTAATGTGGCAATAACTATGCAAGTGGGTATGCATTTATGCAATAAGCGTATTTTAAGAAATGTATTGCAGAGGTGATAAGTACCTGCCAAGATAGAATAGTAAAAATAAGCTGCTTCCTAATTCCCAATTCATACGGTCAGTTTTTAAGTTATCTCTAGTTACTTACCTAACATTTAGATATGTTTGATTACTTACTGTGATAAATAAGATAGGCTATAAGTAGGATTTTAGAAATGTTTTTAATTAATATTGTATTAAGATAATAAAAAGTACTGTAGCTATCAAGCAAGGCTGCCACGATTGGTTTTGGGTTCAAAGTTTTCTTTACTGATATGTCTCCAGTCCCCTAAACAGGGCACTTTAGCATGATAAATGTAACCAAAATGTAAAGCAAATACCAGCACAATCTGTGCAAATGTGCACAGTGGACAGGTGTGCCCCCCATATACCCACACAAATGCAGTAATATATATGTTTGAATGGAAATAGCAGCATAGCACACATTGGCAGGGCCATACCAATAAACATGAAAACATGTTACCTGTCCACAATATGCAGTGATCAATGAGCTATGTGAATGTGTGGTTAATACTGTCTGGATCTGGCCAGCATGTACTCTTGGCAGTTGTCTTGTACTGCACAAGGTATAGTGCTGGTTTTGACAGGCTCATGTGCAGATAACTGCAGTGACAACTGTTATGCATGACACCCTCTGCTCTGCCACTGACATACCTGGAAGTCAAAGTGCTAAGTGAAATATTCTACACATATTACTGACATCTTGAAGGATGTGTAGCAGAGGCGCCAAGGCTTTTGTGAATATAGTTGGATAGATTAGATTACTGGCCTCAAACATATGTCCTATACAGCCCGACTGGAAAAACTCCGGCTATACTCAATGGCATATCGTTTACTCAGAGGTGATCTCTGCCTGACTTACAAAGCCATGTCCAACTCAGAATTGATGGACATGCTTCATCTAAAGAAATCAAAGTCACTGCGAGCCACTCGCTCTAGTGAGCTAAACCTCGCCACAACAATAAATAGAACATGCTGGAGGGATAGATTCCTGTCACAGAGACTCCCCATGCATTGGAACAAAATTCCTAACTACATTAGGTACAGCCACTCACTAACACTCTTCAAGAGAAACCTTGACGAGTGGATGGGTAACAGAAAATACACCCCTGGGATCACTTCTTTGGCTCTTCTTGACAGAGGCTCAGTTAATTAATCAATGGGGCGGTGAAAGCTGACACACTCTGGCTAGACTTATAAATGCCCTTGGGCAGATAGCCTAGTAACTACCTATGAACCTATGAACCTATGAACCTATAAGTGCTGTGTAGTACTGTTGCCAGTGTTCATTCTCAATAATCCTTTTTCTCATGTTTGCTTTTACAAATAATGGACTTGCCTACACAGTTGAATGCACTCTGTACCCACATCCATAACTCCCAACCTCTTACAGCAAGATGTCTGGACAAGTTCAGAAAGAAAAGTGGAACAGAGGCACAATGATAGGCATGTGTTGTAAATATCGCCCTTACATACTGAGAAAGTGGTGGGGTGAGGGGTTTGCAGTAGTGGGAATTGTCGGAAGGTTATGTATTCGGAAACAGAAATGTCGGAATTATTTTGTGACATCACACTTCAGTTATATGTAACTAACTTGCCATAAAAACACAAGTTTACGTAGAAAGGATGAAACCTCTCACCAAACACCTGCACAACCTACCAAAAAATGTACAGGTCAGAGGTATGCACACACAAGGTTATGACATCTCAGGTTAGAAAGATACCACACAAGCAGGAGATCCCCAGCCGGTATATCACCAGGTTGCTGTACTGTTCCCACAGCTGTGTGTGATTACTACACTGGCTGTAGCTGCACCTCACAAATGGCCTTGTTGGGCAAGAATTCACATAGCTGCCCTCATAATATTGGTCTATGCATCATACAACTACTATTCCTCTGGTAAAGCACTGTGATGATCTGAGGATGTCTGGCACTAGGTAATGACACAACACGTTGCAGTTTCAGACTACAGCTATGTCAGAAAATTTCTGCTAAACAAGACAAGTACCCTGAGGAAAGTCCTATGTACACCTGAGAGGTATGGCTGTAGCACACAAAACCCTGGACTGGAGTACACCTATCTCTGGAATGGAGTCCCACCCTCACTATAGAAGGTCACACTGGGCATGCTCCTACACTTAGAGAATCACAGGACATGTTGCAACCCACATCAGAATATATGAATGTATTGTGTGTATATATATATATATATATATATATATATATCCATGCATGCAGACAGCAATGCACACCTCAACTGTCCCCCACACACACATCAGACATGATTACCCTCGGCTAGCTGTAGGTGGCCCATATGGGATATATCTGCATCTGTTGTGTGAGATGCACACAAATATATACGGGCAACAGATAACATATGTCAAGCATACACACACATAGATGTCGGGAACTGAGAGACAGATAGTGATACAGAGAGAGACACAGGGGGATACAGACAGAGTGAGTCACACACATGGATACCTTGAATGGAATACAGTGATGTCCTGCTGTGGACAGTGGCCTACCAGTAGTAAACAGTCACACATGCCAGCATAAAAGGTGAACCCCATTGTGTAACAGTACTGAGGCTGAGTTTATAATATCACATCACTTGCCTGCGTGTGTGTGTGTTTGTGTGTGTGTGTGTGTGTGTGTGTGTGTGTGTGTGTGTGTGTGTGTGTGTGTGTGTCTTCATAGGTCTAAGTATTAGTAGACTCTTGCAACTCAGTACACTTCACATTGCCCTACTTCACAAGAGCTGCTGCTTTTATTCACCTTAGAAGTACCATTGGATACTGATCACCCATATAAGCTCTGTAGCGCATGTGATAACTGCGTAATGCTATAGTAGAAATAACTAGACAGTTAGGAGTTTTAATCTCAATACTGGCAATTGTGTGTGTGTGTGTGTGTGTGTGTGTGTGTGTGTGTGTGTGTGTGTGTGTGTGTGTGTGTGTGTGTGTGTGTGACAGTTGTGTATGTGAGAATGAGGATGTGTGTGTTTGTTTGTAGGTGAAACAGTTTTAGGCCATGCCCACCCACAACACTTCCTAGTGCCCCACTTTATCAGTCCAGCTATCATTCCCCTTATTGGCACCTTTGGCCAGTTGTCAGCCCAGTAAGCTCTGTAGCATGTGTGATAAATGTGTAACACAATAATGCAAATCACTACTGAGATAGGGGTTCAAATGACAGATCTAGCAAATAAGTGTGTATGTATCTTGGTAAAAAAAGTATTTTGATAAGTCTCCAACCCACTGCCCTACTTTATCAGTCCTGCTGATGTAATTCCCCTTATCAGCACCTTTGGCCAGTTGTCATCCCAGTACACTCTGTAGCTTGTGTGATAACTGTGACACTATAATACAAGCAAATAAATAAACACGGGTTCTCAGATCTGCTAAATGTGTGTTTGGGTGTCTAAGTGTGTGTGAAAGTGTGTATGTTTGTAGGAAGAAGCATTTTGATAAGTTTCCCACCCACTGGCATTCTTTATCAGTCTTGATCATGTCATTCCCCTTATCAGCACCTGTGGGCAGTTGTTTGTCCAGAAAGCTTTGTAGCACATGTGATAACTGCATAACACTATAGTAGAAATAACTAAATAGGCAGGGGGTCTACTCTCAGATCTGGCAAATGTGTGTGTGGGTGTATAAGTGTGTGTGTAACTGTGTATGTTTGTAGGAAAAAGTATTTTGCTAAGTTACCCACCCACTGGCCTACTGTGTCAGTCATGCTGATGTCACTCCCCTTATAGGTTCATAGGTGTATATTAGGCTAATGGTCCTGGAGCTATTACAAGCATAGCCCATAGATGTGCTCTGCTATTGTGCCACCTGATGTTAGTTCCCAGTGACCCCATCAAGTAGACCCACGGGAGTGATCCCTGGGGTGAACATTCTATTACCCATCCACTCATCAAGATATCTCTGAAACAGGGTCATCTAGGTGCTTTGCTTGACATGTATGGGAAGTCTATTTCAGGGCATGTCCAGTCTCTGGGTGAGGAACCTGTCCCTCCAGCATGTTGTGTTGATTGTGGCAATGAGGTTGAGGTCCCTGCAGTATGTGGTGCAGAGAGATTGGGATGTCTTTAGATGTAGCATTTGTAAAAGATCAGGATCAGACATGGCTTTGCAAGTCAAGCAGAGATCGCCTCTAAGTAGGTGATATGACACTGAGAATTGCTGGAGTCTCTTGAGTATGTCTGTGTAGGGCATGTGTTTAATGTCTATAATCCTCATTGTGAGGTATTTTAGTGGCCTCTCCAGCTGTTGCAGGTGTCTAGAGAGGTACATGCCAAATGGTCCATTAGACTTGATGATTGGTTTAATGAGGCAAGAGTACACAGAGACAATGACCTCCTTCTGCCTGGATGCTAAACCCTTGGTAATGAGATGTGCCACATAGAATGAATTCCTGACCACACTGGCAATGAGGTGGTTAAAGGAAAGGTTGCTGTCAACCTGTGTCCCCAGATCTCTTATAACACCTACAGTGTTTAGTGGGCTCCCATCAATGTGGTACTTAGTGAGAACTGAGATTTTACCAAAGGGGCTGGTGATGCCTTTTTGTGGTGTTAAGCTTCAGGCCATGGTTTCCACACCAGTCAGTGGTCTCAGTGAGGCCTTTTTGTAGGATGTCTGTATCACTTGTGGAGTTAATGATAGCTCCAAGCTTGCAGGTATCTGTGAACTTGGTCAGCAAGAGTTCCTTTGTGTTGGCTTGGACTCCTCAGAAGTACATGCTGAACAGGAGAGTACCCAGGACTGATCCCTGTGGGACTCCACTC
Source organism: Protopterus annectens (assembly GCF_019279795.1). Lineage (NCBI taxonomy): Eukaryota > Metazoa > Chordata > Ceratodontiformes > Protopteridae > Protopterus > Protopterus annectens. The sequence continues at coordinate 972,050,900 of NC_056741.1, read as the reverse complement.
ATGACTGGCTGGCAGTCTGACTTGGAGCTTGCTACTTTCACACTGTGTTCTATCTGTGAGCCAGTTTGCAACCCTCCTAGTGATATAGGGGTTGATGGCTAGTTTGGTGGGTTCATCCATAATTCCTGACTGAGGAATGGTATCAAGAGCCTTGGCCATTTTGATCTAGGCTGTATGCAGTGCCTTACTGTCATAGACAGCCTTGGTGACTGACTCAAAGAAGTCAACCAGGTTGAGCAGGCATGATCTACCTTTCACAAAGCCAGACTGTGTGGGTTCCAGAGTTAGGAGATCACCTATATGTTTGTCGACCAGGTCCCTGATGTTGTGCTCCATAGCTGTACATATCAGACTCACCAGGCTAACGGACTAATAATTCCTTGGGTCTGCAGTTACCACACCTTTATAGAGAAGGATGACTGTAGCAGTGTGCCATTTGGGAGGGACAAAGCCTGAGGTGAGGCTGTGACTGAACAGAGCACACAGATGTGGTGCCAGGTATCTTTGTAGTTCATGTAGAACACAGCCAGGGATAATGTGGGTCCCATGGAAGCTGTATTCCTGCCCATGGACAATGCAGGTGTACCTGGGTGGCAGTAATCCTGGATGCCTGGAATTATTCTGGCATTCTGATTGTTCTCCTTGTGGGGGAGGCGTTAAGCCGGCACTGAATGTGTTGACAAGAATGTTGGCAATATTTGTTGGTTCAGTATAGGAGGTACCATTGTGCAGTAACTCAGAGCACTTCTGGGTAGTGGTGTGGAGGGTCTTGATATCACTAACAAAGGATTTGTTATTGTTGACAGTGTCTGCTGCAATTCTGCCATCATAGGTGGCTTTAGATGATTTCATAAGGGATTTCAAGTTGTTGTTGTGGCTAATAAGGGAGTTTTACCACTCTTGGGACTCCACATTTTTCTGAAACAGTTTCTTCCTTCTGTTGTACAGGTTATTAATGGCAGGGAACCACCAGATTGGCCTCCAGTATTTGGAGGAGAGTGTCATGGTTCTTTTAAGTATGGCAAGTTCCATGCATTGATATACCTGTTCGTACAGTGCATTTGTGCATGATTCTTTAGTCATGCAGGTATTTTCCATTGGAATGGGTGCTGTGAAATTAGCCACCTCTGTTCTTATGAGTCCAAATTCAGCTTTGGAGTGGTTTTTCAAGGTGGTTACCTTTGTGTGTGTGTGTGTGTGTGTGTGTGTGTGTGTGTGTGTGTGTGTGTGTGTGTGTGTGTGTGTGTGTGTGTGTTTGTGTGTGAGAGATGTGGATTTCCATGGTGATTACGCTATGTTGGATCTGACCAGGTAGTGATTGACTACTGTTGTCAAACAACGTTCCCATATGTTAGTAATTAACACAGGTCAAGGATGTTGCTTCCTCTACTGGGTGTCAGAATGAGCTGGTCCAGGGCATTGGAACTGATGAATTCCAGGAAGCATTGGGACAGTGTATTGGTGCTTGAGTATCTTACCCAGTTGATGGTGGGGTAGTTGAAGTCTCCTAGTATGAGAGTATTGGGTTGGACCTTGATAGTTTTCAGGGTGTTGAGGAATGTGGATTGAGAGTCTAGGGACATGGATGTGGATCTATAGCAGGCTATGACCTGGATTGCACCATTACCCAATCTCAGTTGTACCCAACGTATCTCAGATGCATTATACTGGGATACTACTCTGGATGTGTGCATATCTGTTAGTAATATGGAGACACCACTGCCTTTGTAGCTGTGGTCCATGTTTTGGGCTGACAGGTGTGGAATGAGTAATAGGCTGGTACTGCCGAGGTGCTGTCTGCTGCTGTAAACCAGGTCTCCATTACAGCACAAATGTCAATGTTCTCCATTTTGAGGAGTGCTTCAAGTGGCTGCATCTCGAGATGTAGATGTCTAGTGTTGAGCAGCATGACCCTCAGATTGCATATATGTATCACTGTTATGATGGTAAGTTGATTTGGAACACCACCTAAAAAGGCACTATAGGGGTGGCAAAACACTTAGCCAGTACCTGGAAACCCATGGGTGACAGATGCAGGCCATCTCTGGCAAGCCATTGCAGTCTGTCAACCATGTCATCCCTAGCAGATAGATACTGGATCCCATGAGAGTGACAGCAGACACTTAAGCTAATTTTTGAAGTCAATCATCTGTTATTTGTATATGCATCATTCTGGGTGACATACCTGCCTGGGCCATATAATCTGAGAGTGCTACTGTATCTCTTTTCATATAGTCCATGGAGGTGCATCTCAGGTCATTCACACACACATCAACAATGACAGAGTGATGCTTGTAGTTGTTCTGGAGTGACCTGACTGAGTGTGTTATGTGTTGGATTCTGGCACCTGACAGAAAGCTGACTGTTACCTCCTTCATGTTCAACCTAGTGAGTGGGACATCTGTGTGCCTCACTATTGATTCACCTATGATTACTGTATCAGGCAAGGTGGTTGGCCTTTGGGGCTTAGGTTGAGGGGCACACTGTGTAGGTGAGATATGAGTCCTGTGGTTTGTGCTGTGTTGTGGTGCTTGAGTGGGTGTCTGTCTTGGTGGTCTCTGCTGTTTGGGTAAATGTCTATTGAGTGTCTCTGTGAAGATGGGTATGTGGTTATTGTTTGTATGTCAGAGCTGTGATAGTGGGTGTTCTGGAGGGGTATGTGTTCCATGTGGTGTGTTGCAGGTGTTGACCCTTCTCCTCTTGACCAGCTAGTCCAGTCTTCACTGGAGAGTGCATATCTTCCAATTTGGTGATATAGGGGTATCTCTCACAAGTCTGAGTGTTGGGAGTTTGGAGGAGAGGGTTGTCTGTGTACATGAGGTATTTGCAACAGTGCCTTAGAATGCCCAAGTGCACCAGCTTAATGGGCAAAAACACAGAAAACTGCACTTTAATGATGCCAGGAGGGGGTGGTCATAACTACTAAGTACTAGAGCTAATTCTGTGAGGAACGACTACTGCTGATGGCTCTCAGGTGTGCTAGAATAACTGATAAAAAAACTGTTGAAGTGCAACACTATTAGGGTATTTAAAGTGCAGGAGAGAAAGAACTAGCAAGATCTAAGGGGAAAACTGAAGGCAGACTTTCTGGCACCTGTAACAGTTTATCAGCACCTTTGGACAAATATCAGCCCATTAAGTTCTGTAGCATGTGTGATAACTGTGTAACACTATAGTTTAATAACTAGATAGGCAGGGGTTCTAATCTCAATACTGGCAAGTAAGTGTGTGTGTGTGTGTGTGTGTGTGTGTGTGTGTGTGTGTGTGTGTGTGTGTGCATGCATCATATACTCTGTATGTTATACCATTTTGAGTTGTGTATCACACTGTAAACTTCCCATCATCCTACTTTACTAGGCCTGCTAATGTCATTTACCTTAGAAGTACCTTGGGACTAGGAGAAAATGTGTAAGCTCTGTGGCATGTCTGATAACTGCATAACAATATAGTAGAAATAACTAGATAAGTAGGGGTTTTAATCTCACTACTGACAACTATTTGTGTGAGAATTAAATACTGTGTATGTTATACCATTTTCAGTTGTGTACCACCCTATAAACTTCCCATCACCCTCTTTTACTAGGCCTGCTGATGTAAGTCACCTTAGAAATACCTTGGGACTAAGTGAAATTATGTGATGTTTGCAACCTATATGTGGTCCGTGTCCCTTAACAATGCCCATGTATGCGATATTGTTGCCAAATCAGCCACAGTGAGTGTAGTGACACACATGCCAGCATCAGGTATCATACCTCACTGAAACACCATACTGATACAACATCTACTACACTATCACTTCTGCAGGCTTGTAGGAGCAATACTTGACTCCACATCCCATTTCTGGTAGGTTATGTCACCATCCATGAAGGCATTCAGAACATCACGTGTTGTAAGAGGTAATTTGTTACATCCCATGCATATAATCTATGTGGGGCATGTCATGTGTATGTAGTAGTACAGTATATCAAGGTGGAAATATAGGTTTACTCATCTGTCTATTGCCAACTGTGTTTACGTTACTGTGTGCATATCCCCTGTGTCTTTCCTTGCTGTGTGTATGCAAAGGATATACCATTTTGTCTCTCTGTTCCACCTGGTGAACTCAGGAAAACATACCACAAACCTGTCATACATAGCATCATGCATGCTTTCATCAACTGCATCAGGGTTGAGTGTATGGGAAAGAAATGGCAGGATTAACAGGTGTTGACAGGTGAATCTCTTGCAGTGAATGTAATGGCTATGCTTGTGAGGGACCTGCTGACAGCACTGCAGAAACCTGTTCTGTATGTATGAGGCTGTGGTACTACACAACACTGAGCTGACATGTCTGAATTCTAGCTGTTTGTGACAAGGTGTATGTATGCCAGGTCACACTGTCTGACAACAGTGTCCCTCACACACTGTTGCATGCATACATACCTGGTACATGTACATATAAAGTTGTACCTTACCTATGACACAGTCAGTGTATTCCCACTCTGCCATACTCCCTTTTGGGAATGTCTCCAGGACCACAACCTGCAGACACACAGACACCTGGAACACAAACAGAATACAGCATGTCAGACTACATTCAGTCAGTGTGGTGCTAACAGCAATAATGCATCCTAGCTAATAAGGTACATACACCTGTATGTGTACCCATAACAAATGCAAGCAGATGGCACCTTATATAGTATTACATAGCTGCACTGTACTATATTCACCCTGTGCATCAGAACCATATTAGCATGTCTCTGCATCAATGATATGGATGACAGAGATGTGGCATAGGTATCATCATATGCACAGGGTGTGGTGTGGGCCAGAGGCCTAGGCTGTGCCATATGGTTGACATCATGTGTGTGTGTTTGGAGAAGTATCCAATAGATGGGCTGTGCAGAGATGCTGTGTGTTTTTGGAGGTGACCTGCCTGTGATACAGATGTGTGTGTATGTATGCACACAGTCACGACATGAGGCTGCCCTACACAGGGGTATGTCGGACAGCTGTGGACTGTACATGGCAGGGTGTCCAGTTCACCATCTTCAGCCACAGACATGAGAACTGGACCTGCCAGGGCTATCACTGGCACCACCTGGCACAAGTCCAGATGCAATACTGCTTCCTGATGGTGACTGCTGTCTGCTGGATCCATGTCCCTGATGGGACTGGACAGGATCACGTGCACATGGCCTGCTCCAGTGTGATGTGCACATAAACCCCCCCTTCGGTACTGCTGGTGTCACTGTCACAACGGGAGTGTGAAGGTGCATGCCCCTGTAGATTCTCAGCTGTTGCTGCTGACCTACATCCATGTCCCCATCTCCCACCACACGCTGTGCCACAGACATGCCATGGTCGAGTTTTGCCAACGTCTCACCCCACCATCTATTCATGACCTTAGTATTTTGACATGTGGCCTTAACAAGGTCATGTATGTTGCCACATAAATCAGGAAGAGTTGCATCCACCACGCTGAGTATTTGTCTCTTGTGGTATTCACTACATGCCTGTGCATCCATGATAGCCCAAAACATGCTTCTGGTGACTCCTGCTGTGGCATTTGTGACAGCGGATTGATGAGCAGCGATCCTCCTGTGAGCACCTCTGTCCATCCACCTGTGTGGGATCTTGCCTGCACTCTGACTATGGTCAGTGTCTACACTCACACCTGCCATATTCACCACACTAGCCTGTTCAATGCCACCACCTGCCAACTGTCCATTATCTGTTGCCACTGTTGGCAGGGTATGTGTGGCCATTGTCACTGTGTGCGGGGTTGGTGTGGACAAGATTGGGATGCCAACCAATGGTACAGATTCAGCCCCTGACAACCCCACCTGTACCTTACTATTCCTATCATCATTGTCAGAGTCTGCAGAGATAATTAAGTCAGTTTCCAAGAGGAGGGAACCCAAACCCCATCACCACCTGTGAGGGAAGACAACATATGTACATTAATACCTGCACTCTGAGGTTGGCTGGTATACACACACACACACACACACACACACACACACACACACACACACACACACACACACACACACACACACACACACACACACACACACACACACACACACTTACTTACAGGTGAGGTGGCACAAATCTATTACACAGACCACACAGTACCTAGATGGTGACATGCATGACACATGGCCCTCAACATCATGCATTGCAGCCCGTTTTTATATGTAACTAACAATATAGAGCTCTGGGATATGTGATTAGTGTTAGTAGGTGATGGTCCTTCCCCAGCACAGACTGTACCCATGTACACATCATTGCTGTTCACCTGTGTAGCACAGTGGCAAGCATTATAGAACATACCTCACAACTGTACAGATCCTTGCAGCATGTAAAGATGTCTGGCTTATATGTTTGCTCTGTTTCTCACAACCCCTGTGTTTTGATGATACATACCTGGGATGATCTGAGGAGTGACATCACTGATTAATGACATACATTTGAGTGTCAGACCTCCAAACCAGCAGTAAATGTATGGTCACACAATTCCTGTTACACTACCAACCTTCTAAGCTTACAGTGGATATGATAAGGTTACACAACCCTGTTAACATGCCATGTTCTTGGAATATATGGGATCACACCACAATAATGCATTCAAATATGTTACCCACCTTTTATGTGACATATGACTGGTACAATCCAATCAATAAATAAACAGATGTGTTACATGTAAAATATAATGACTGCAATATGTACAATATGGTGTTTGCATAAGTGTGCACACCTTTAAAATGATACTTTGTTGAAGCACCTTGTAAGTGACTTACAGTATTCACTCTTCTTGTGAGGGTGTCTATCAGCATGGTGCATTTTGACTTGGCATTATTTGGCCACCCTTCCGTGCAAAGGTCACCTAACTCTGTCAGATTGCAAGGGTGGCTCATGTGCACAGCCCTCATCAGGTCACACTGGAGTATGTCTATCTGGTGTAGGGCTAGGCTCTGACTGGGCCAATCCATAACCATTAGTACATTCAGGTGGAACTTTCTTAGGTAGCCTTGGGTGTATGATTTGGAGTGTTTGTCATGCTGAAGGCTGACACCCCTCCCCATCCTCAGCATTCTTGCAGACACCTGATGGATTTTTGCCAGATGTGGATGTTATTTGGAACTGTTCCAAATTAATGCCACTGTGGTTACAGGCCCAGTTCTTGGTTTGGAACAGCATCCCCACAGCAGGCCACTGCCACCAGCATGATTCACCATGGGGATGGTGGTCTTCAGGTTAAGAGGGGTGTTGCTTGTGCACCACATATAACTTTTGCTATTGTGGCTGTGAGGTTAATCTATAGTCTCATTACACCATAACACATTTTCACACATCCCTTTTGGAGACTTGATGTGCTGTATTGCAAACTGTATCCACCCCTGGATGTTTATTGGTGTAGGGAAAGGCTTCCCATCTTCCGACTATACCCCATAGGCCAGACATATGGAGAATATGGGAGAGTGTTCTCACATGTAGTACATAACACCAGTACTTGCAAGAGATTCCTGCAACTTCCTCAGTGTTGCTGTATGTCTCCTGGCTGCCTCCCTGACCAGGTTTTGACATGTCCTGTCATAATTTTTGGAGGGACGTCAGGTTCTTTTCAACAGTACTGTTGGCCCATATTCAATCCACCTTTTGACAACTTTTTCCACTGTGTTCCATGGTGTATGCAATGCTGTGGTAATGTTATACCCTACTCTTGATGGATACCTTTCAAATATGAGACCCCTTTGCTGCTTTGTAAGCTGTCTGCAAGCCATGGCTGTTGCTGTTGCAGGCAACTGAGCAAATGTCCTGAATATCCTACTTGGACAACAGAATGTTACTTGGTGTTACTCAAAGTGCCTTTACTTGATGGCAGGTGTGTACCCAAGCAGACTGAATGCTGTCAGTAGATCACAAGCTGCTGCAATAAAATATTATTTGAAGGATGTGCACACATATGCATCCAGCTTATTGTATGGTTTTTATACTCTATATTTGGTGGCCAACAGATTGATTGGTTTTACAACTGAACTGTATATGTCATAGGTCACATTACAGGCTGGAAAAGGTGTGGACTGACATATTGTGGTTCCAATTTGTATATATATCACAAACACTGAACATCTTAACACGGGTGTGTAAACTGTTTATATCCACTGTATGAGAGTAATGTTTTACACATGTCCCTACCTTAGGCTGTTTGTCCCCCAATTTTGTTGGTCTCTGTCCAGAAGTCTTGCATTGACACATTTTGAGGTGTGCTTCAGGGAAGTTACATTCTCTTCAGATAGGCCCTTGTGGTTACCACTGTGATGCAGTGCAGTTAACCCCACCACAAGTGAACATGCACATAAAGCAATATGGCTATGAGTGACAGTTTTGTGCATGGTACATTGCATGGCCTTTACATGCCTGAGGTATTGGCAAACCACAACAGAACAATTCCATATTCTCCAGGTTCAGGCTGCCATCCCACATGCTGACTGGATAGACCTAGGTAGTTGTGGGAGACAAGTATTGTCAGCAGACTCACATGTGGCACTGGTACAGGATGGATGCAGCATGTCTGCACATTTACAGTACAGCCCCCAATACTACACAATTTGCTGTCCTTCACCATAGATGTGCACTTCTGTGCATTAGAAAACCCCATCCACAACTGCAATCTCACCTGACACATGCATGTAGATACTCTACAAATACAAATATGTCTGCTACACTAGTTTAGTAATCTCTACTGGGGCCTTACCTGTACACTCCTCGTCCACTGTATGGGTGCCACCCACCTCCAGCATGTAGGGGGTCTGTACCCTGATGATATACTGGGATGGGTGGTCCAAGGTTGCCAAGGAGCTCCTCATTGGGTGTCAGTGGGGGTTGCATAGCTGGGCCCCCACCTGTGGCTGTGTGGTCCCTGGCCACTGCACCAGCTCTTTGCTGAGCATAGCATATGAGGTCAATTGCACAATACTGGACCAACTCGTATGTACATGCATGCAGGCCAACATAATTTACCCTGTGAACTAGGTCATCCCACAGGCCGGTCCTATCCCACAAATGTTGCTGGCTCCGGCCAAACATTATGGCATGGTTCTGTAGTATGGCTTCTATGATTATATTTGTCTTAGCCACTGAGAAAGTCGACCTTTGCTGATCCGACATTGCACCTGGAAGATATGAAAAGGGAAACAAATCACAGGACCTCATACATTTGGCAACATTATGTACAGACCCTGCACAGCTACACTGAATACCAGTAATCACCACTCACAACCACAACATACCCCTCTAATCTATCCGCACTATATCTGCTTGCATTACACTGCTGGTCCTGATGTGTCATATTCCCCACAATGAGGGCTAGTTAATTTCATAATCCTCTACTTCTCATTCATGTCTGTGTAGAGGGATGACATTGGTCATCTTCAATGTGGATGGGGTGTGGATGGTGCCAAGACTTGGTGTGACTACAGTGTGTAATGGAGGTGTGAGCACATACCAGAGTTCATGTAGGATGTGGACGGGATGTTATCAGGTCCTATGGATACTTACGTTTGTTGCCTTTCAGTAGGTAATAAATACCTGCTCACTGGTGATGAGGGGAGGGGTGTAGGTGCTGTGCATATCCACCTATAGTGATGCTGAGCCAGGGGGTGATGTTTGCCCTAAACCTATCTGCCGCAGGTTGGCTGTAGCTATGTTGTGTGTGTATGTGGTCTAATCGACCACCATTACAGGGTGAGTTGGTTTGTTGCCTCTGAGATTGCAGGCATATGTGAAGATGGCCTTGTGATTCGCCTTGGTGGATGTGTCCAATTTGTACTCATAGTTAGCCTTACAGTACTCCACCTGTGACCATATATGCTTGATCAGACAAAGGCTGACTTGATGCCAAGTTGGTGTCAGGCCCTAATTTGTCCTGTACAGCCAATATAGGGACCAAGTCTGTGATTTGTTTATTGCTGCTGTCCAGCAAAGGGGATTACTCTACTTTGGTGGAGGCAGGTTTTTCAATTAAGGTATTGCTGAGTCCATACAGCTATGTTGATGTTCATATAGCTGTTTGTAGTAGGCATGGACACACAGTCATAACACAGCTGGACACCTCTCTAATTTCAAACAGATAATCATGCTTATTGTAGTACCCATGGCTGTGTCAGGGCAATGCAAGAACCAGTAGCTGTAGAAATGTCACTCTGTTGGATGCATAGTAACTAAGATTACACACGTGTACAACATGTGCAGCTTATTTAACTGACATGTTACATCCCATGTCTTTTGTTATGAGGTGGCCAGATATACCTACTCTTACTGACATGTGCACAGGTAATACCTGATATACATTTCTGTTTTATGTCAGTATGGTAAACTGTATTCACACTCTTGCTGCCCAGTCATCCATCTCAACCTGTTAGAGCAGAACATCTGTAGGATGCCACCCATGCATGGGGGGCAATGGGACATAATTAGTGACACTTTCGTAATATTGCTGTAACACACTTGAGTCATTCAATAGCACAGTAGCCCTTGCATTAACTGGCATACCATAGAGGATGTCCAACACTCATATGGCAGGAAGAGAGGAGAAAGGCTAGGAGTGTGGTAGTGAGGGTATGAACTTTTACTGTTGGCAGTATGACTGGTATAGGGACAGAGCTAGCTGATATGATGACCATAGGAAGGTGGATATATTGTGTGTGCAAGAGACCAGATGGAAGGGGAGTATGGCTAAGTGTGTCAGAGCCAGGTCACAATTATGCTATCAGGGTGTGGATGTGAGAGGAAAGGGGGTAGGAGTTATCCTGATGGAGCAGTATGCCAAGGGTGTTTTTGGAGGATAACATGAGTGTCTGATAGAGTGATGTTTATGAATCTGAAAAAGGATGATGCAATGATGAATGTTTTTAGTGCATATGCTACGCAAGTTGCTTGTGCGGTGGATGAGAAAGAGAAATGTGAAGTCAGTTGGATGACATGGTGATGACTGTATCCGAGGGTGAGAGAGTGGTGTTTGCAACAAATTTCAGTGGCCATGTTGGTGAAGGGAATAGAGGGGATGAGGAAGGGATGGGTATGTATGGTGTTAAGCAAAGGAATGCAGACAGTGAGATGGTAGTGGATTTTGCAAAAAAGATGGACATGGCTGTGGTGAATATATACTTTAACAAGAAGAAGGAGCATAGGGTGACATACAAGAGTGGAGGGAGATGCACACAGGTGAAATATAGCCAATGTAGGAGGGCCAGTTTGAAGGAGATTGGGGACTGTAAAGTGGTGACAGGGGAAGGTGTAGTTAGGCAGCAGAAACTGTTGGTCTGTAAAATGATGTTGATAATCAAGAAGAGGAAGAGTGTGAGGGTAGCAGCAAGGGTCAGATGGTGGGGACTGGAAATGGGTGATTGTGAGGTGGAGTTCAGGGAAGAGTTAAGACAGGCACTGCGTGGCAGTGATGATTTACCAAATATCTGGGTAAGTACAGCAGAGCTTGTAAGGGAGACAGCTAGAAAGGTGCTTGGTGTGACATGTGGATGGAGGAAGGAGTACAAGGACACCTGGTGGTGGACTGAGGAAGTACAGGACAGTATACAGAAAAAGAGGGTGGGGATGAAGGAGTGAAATTGTCAGAGAGATGAGGAAAGTAGACAGGAGTATGAGGAGATTAGGTGCATGGCAAAGAGAGAGGTGGCAAAGGCTAAGGATGAGGCATATGACAACTTGTATGGCAGGTTGGACACTAAGGAGGGATGACAGGCCTTGTACCAGCTGGCTAGACAGAGGGACTGAGCTATGAAAGATGTGTAGCAGATAAGGGTGATAAAGGATAATGAGGGAAATGTACTCACAAGTGAGGAAAGTGTGTTGAGAAGATGAACTGAGTACTTTGAGAGGCTGATTAATGAGGAGAATGAGAGAGGGGGTTGAATGATGTGTGTATGGTGAATCAGGAAGTGCCACAGCTTACCAAGGAGGAAGTGAGGATAGCTATGAAGAGGGTGAATACTGGAAAGCCTATTGGTCCATATGACATACCTGTGGTAGCATGGAGGTGTTTAGTGGAAATGGCAGTGGTGTTTTTGACCAGCTTGTTTAATGATATCTTGGCAAGTGAGAGTTTGCATGTTGAGTGGAGAAAAACTGTTTGTGTACCATTTTAAGACTAAAGTTGATGTGTAGAGCTGTAGTAACTACAGAGGGATGACAGTTATTAGTCATAGCATGAAGTCATGGGAAAGACTAATGGGAACTAGGTTAAGCAGGGCAGTGATGAGTAGTGGTCAGCAGTATGTTCTCATGCCAGGTAAGGGCACTACAGATGCAATGTTTGCTCTGAGAGTGTTGATGGAGTAGTACAGAGAAGGTCAGGAGTTGATTTGTGCCTTTCTGGATGTAGAGAAAGCATATGACAGGGTGCTTAGAGGGGGGTTGTGGTATTGTATGAGGAAGTCATGAGTGGCAGAGATATATGTAAGAGTGGTACAGGATATATACAAGGGTGGTGTGACAGTGGTGAGGTCTGCGGTGGTAGTGACAGATACATTTAAGGTGGAGGTGGGATGCCATCAGGGTTCAGCTGTGAGCCCTTTCTTATTTGCAATAGTGATAGACAGGATGACAGACAAGATCATACAGGAGTCCCCACTGAATGTGATGTTTGCAGATGACATTGTGATCTGTACTGAGAGTAGGATACAGATTTAGTAGACCCTGTAGAGGTGTAGATATGCTCTAGAGAGGACAGGAATGAAGGTCAGAAGGACTAACACAGAATATCTGTGTGTGAATGAGAGGGAGGGTAGTGGAATGTTGAGGATGCAGGGAGTAGAGTTGACAATAGGAATGAGTATAAATGATTGGGATCAACATTTCAGAGTAATGACGACTGTGGAGGACAGGTGAAGAAGAGAGTACAGGCAAGATGGAGAGGGTGGAGAAAAGTGGCAGTACTGATTTCTGAAAGACGAGTACCAGTAACAGTGAAAAGGACGGTCTACAACAGGGTAGTGAGATCAGCTATGTTATATGGGTTGGGGACAGTGTCATTGACAAAAAGGCAGGAGTCACAGTTGGAAGTAGCATAGTTACAGATGTTAGGATTTGCACTGGTTGTGATGCTGGTAGACATGATTAGCAATGTGTATATGACAGGGTCACCCCATGTTGGACAGTTTTGAGACAGAGCCAGAGAGGCAAGATTACATCACTTTGGATGTGCTGCAGAGGGTACTGAGTATATTGGGAAAATGATGGTAAGGATGAAGCTGCCAGGTAAGAGGAAAAGAGGAAGGCCTCAGATAAGATTATATGATGTGGTGAGAGATGACATGCAGGTAGTTGGTGTGACAGAGCAGGGTGCAGAGGACAGGCAGGAATGGCAACAGATGATCCACTGTGGCAACCCCTAATGGGAACAGCCAGAAGAAAAAGAAGGAGGTGTTGTAATGTCAGTCTTCACAGATTTGCCAATGATTTGCCAGACATAATGCAACTGTATGAGTAAATGACTGCAAATATGAGGCTCACATATGGCCAGTGTGCAATAACACTGGACAAGTTAATGGCATGAGCTCAGTATATCACATGCAGTTCAACACACACATGTGCAACAGTACTTTACTATGCAAATACCATGTATAGATCTCTCAAATTTCTGAGACAACCAAGTATAACATAGTTGTATTCACAACTAAGATATGGATATGTATAACATCCCAGTAGCTGGTCTAGCATTGTCACAGTCAGTATTGTTCAACACACACTGCAGTAGTATTCGTACGTGAGCCATCTTTTCCTGGGGTGACTCAGGGGCCTGACCTATGATCTATGTCACTGCAGACAGACCTGGATGTTATGGCCATAAGTTCTGATCAGCAATATATCAGCACAGCAAGTCTTGTTGAGACATATATGTTACAGTTCCTATTTCCCATT
>NC_056741.1:971916977-972031977 GCF_019279795.1 Protopterus annectens | reverse complement strand
TTGTGTAGCAGTGTTGTGTGTAGATGTTTGATGGGCTGGGTAGGGAGGGTAGAAGATGTGAGTACCATAATCCTTTACCTATCTGACTCTGCATGCTACTACAGCTGCTGGCAGTCTATTATGTCTGTATACTTGTACGGGCTGACTGTGAAATGTCCTGTAACACCTCAGGATTCCCAGTACATTGTGAATTGGGCCAGTATATGTTGGTGTAGTATGTGCCTGGCAACCAGGATATGTTTGTTTAGACAATCGTTCTACTCTAGAGTTCATTGTGGGTACTGGTATGTTGCTATGACTGTGTTGCAAATGTTTTGGGTGGACATTTTTGCACCACTTTCTGATTTTCACTACAGTTCCATCCCTGTAGTACATGCTGTATTTGAATATACATGGGTAATTTCCCAGAGGTGATGTGGGTGAGTGTCATGTTGGTCTTACTGCACTTCATAAGGTGTTGGGTGACATGTTTGGCAACTGTCAGGGGATTTCTATTCTGTTACATCACTGTGGTCATACCTCTACACTGTCCAAAGGCCTAGACCCTGTCCAGATGTGTGGCTCATATTTTGGTCTGTTCCCCAGACAGTTGTTGTACTTGGCTAATCAATAGGATACTATGGGGAATGCAGTCAGTATATGCTAACATCCATTGGATTTACTGACTTCATATCCATCAAAACAGATTTGTTACATCGAAGTTGGTAACACCAGCAGCTGTCTACATTGATCACAGCAATTTGTCCAATATACCCCTGTATTTGGGCCTCTGTCACCCAGTTATGTCAGGCTTTGTCTATATTTCATTCAGTAAGAGGTTCAGAGGTATGTAGTATCATTATTTATTGCATTCATTCCTGCTACCATCCCAGTGATATCATAGACCCCCCCCCCAGATATATAACAAGGAAGCGGCCTTAGATATGAGTCCTGTGTCTATACATTCTGTGGGAAACTGTACATTTGAGAGGTCTGCATATGTCTGCCTATTGTTAAAAGACTGTCAGGATTGTGTAGCAGTGTAGTGTGTACATGTTATTTGGGCTGTGCAGGGTGGGGTACATGTGAGTGTCATGGGCCCTTTCTATCAGACTGTGCATGCTGTTCCAGTTTCTGGTTCCCTATCACCTTTATATGTTTGTACATGCAGACAGTGACATGTCCCACAACACCTCATGATTCCCACTACACTGTGACTTGGGACAGTATATGTAGGGGTAATGTGTGAGTGGAAAATGGGATTTTGTTGCTCACATAGTCATTATACCATAGTGTTCAGTTTGCTTACTGGTATGTCACCGTGAATGTGATGCAATTTTCTGGGGGCATGCACTTTCACACCAGTGTCTGTTTTCCAGTAGTGTTACATCCCTGTAGTACCTGTTATATTTGCTAATGCATGTGTACAGCCCAAGAGCTGAACTTGGGCAATGTTATGTAAGTCTGATTGTAGTTTGAACATTGCTCAGTAGCTCAGTGTAGTTTCCCTACTGTTATATGTCCACATATTTGTAGGATGTCCAGGTATCTGGCCTATATCTTTGGTTTGGTCACCATAACTATTGCATATTCCTGACACATCAGTGGGATGATGTGGGGATTGAGGTCACTAACTAATGGGAAGCAATTGAGTCCTGGAATTGTGATATTTTAGTCGATATATGTTAGGACATATGGTGTTACTACATCAACTTTCTCAGCTACTGATGTATTTTGGATATGTCCCTATTTTCATGCCTTTGTCCCCCCACTTTGTCAAGCTTGGTCCAGATTCATTACACTAAGGAGTTCTGAGCATACCTCTCCACTGCCAGGATTTTCACAGAATGTCCGGATGTTTGACCCATACTTTTGGTCAGTTCCACAATTTATTTGTATCTGTCTGGTAAATCATGGCAATGATAGGATTTATGTCAGTAAATAATGACATAACATTACATTTTCCATCTCCTATCCTTCAGTAGTTGTCTGCTGAAATGCACTCTGTTGCTGCAGCAAATGCCTTCATTTATAACAGCAATATTTGAAATATGTCCTTATATGTCGCCCATCCCCTCCCTTTTACAGCCTTTGTACAGGTTTCTTGCACTAACAGGTTGAGAGGGATTGTTCTGAGGTATAACTACACTGCGTGTTATATACATACATACACACATACACACACACACACACACACACACACACACATATATATATATATATATATATATATATATATACATATGTCTGATTAAACATATATATGAACAAGTACAGTCATAATATTGATATACATATATAAAAATATAAAGGAAGGAAAAAAAAAATATATATATATATATATATATGTGTGTGTGTGTGTGTGTGTGTGTGTGTGTGTGTGTGTGTGTGTGTGTGCAGGGATTTCTAGGATTTTCAACTTGTACTCACAGCTCTCAAACCCCCCCCCCCCAGCCAAGCTTGCCATTATATGTAATTCATGGTTTCCGCTTCTTTTGATGTAGCGGTGCAGCATTTGTAATGCCTCTTCTTCAGTAATAATATAGATTAGATTCACTCCTGGTCCTTGATTGAATTGAAAAATGAAACTGAAAGTCAGTTCTTTGAAAATGCAGCATAGTAGTTGGGTAGAGGTTTTTTCTTTTTGGTTTTCTTGTACTGGGTACAGGTTGTTTATATGATGCTAACCACTACCTACCACTAACTACTAACTTCACACACACACAAACCACACACTATAACCTACCGTTTAGCGAAACGAGTTAAACAGGGAATGAAAACAAATAAGATATATAAAGAAGAATAACGTTGAAGTTGCTAGTGGTTATTTTTTCTAAAGGACGTGTTTTAGTAGGAGAAATACCGTGAATAATTTGTCTGTTTCTTGTTTCAATTTTTGGTAGTCTGAAACAATGGAAGTATGATGTCTAGACAAAAAATATAATGCAAAATCTGGATAAATCAACAATTTGACAGCGACTCACAAAAAAATATGAACACACAAAAAAATATACACACACAAACACACACACAAGGGCCACCACACACACACACACACACACACACACACACACACACACACACACACACACACACACACACACACACACACACACAACATTATTTATCTTCCAACCTCTTAGAGCAACAAACCCATAAATAAAATAGGCAAAAAGAAGAAAATAAGACATTTTTTTTTATTAGTGCTAATGAAAGAAAATATAATAGATTCGCAAGTAGTTTAACTTCAGTACCCTAATTTCTGAACCACTCTTAATCCAGAAAACCACAAATTTATGATTAACTAATTTTTTTATGATGCAAATTATAAAATTGCATTTAAAAAGTAAAATTTCACAAAAAAAGCCAAAAAATTTGTTGGCAAAAATATAAAATAAAAAATTTTGAGTAGTAGCTGACAAAATTAGACAAGATACATGCATAATTGAATAAGAAATAAGCTTAGCAGAACTCTGATCAATATTATCACAGGAAATAAAGTAAACCTTAAAAACAAAATTGCTATTTTGATTATAAATTATATATATAGTAAGCAACATTTTGAGCATTTTGATTGGGGGACATTGATTAGGAGAGGAGAGTATGAGAGAATTCTATAAAGTGATTTGGCGTTTGATATTGAGATTATGAGTAATAATATAAATTTGGACAAAAAATTTTTATTTTGGGACTACACAAAACAACACCAAAAAATATGATTGTGTAAAAACCACATGTGCTGATAGAAAACTAGGTCTTGCTTTAACTTGCATTTTTAAGAAAGATTATGACGTCTGAAAGCATTTTTCATTCATTATGATGACTTCTGAATTCTAAGCGTCAGTCATTATTGACTTTTTTCTTAAATCACAGCACAACATGTGTTTATTGCCATGTTTTCTTTTGAACATGCAGTAATACCAATAAAAACTAGATTAGCAATTAAATACAGTCTGCCCCTTGAAACTCAATAAATGAAACTTGAACATTTTCCAGTAAATTCAAAGAAAATGTTATACACCATTAAAAACAAAATGATTAAAATCATAGGCACCAAATGTAATAGGCACCTCACATTTCAACACACATTGTAATCTCTTTGATATGCAATCTGCAAATGGTTTAAATTATATACATAAACAACATTATATTTATTGACACCCACATTTTTAAATAACATTTTGTTAATTTTTATTTTTTGATTTTGAAACAAAATAATTGTCTAAATAATGACAAACATCCCAAAAACAACATTTCCATCAGAAAAATCTACTCAAACTTCTACAGTCCATATCTAATCTACATGCAACAATTGAACTAGTAAATGCCATCTACATAATTGTAACATTAAAATCCACATATACAACTTTACAGTAAATGGGTTCAGCATAAAGGAGAAGAACCCACAACCAGCAGAGATATTTTCAAAGTTCATGTACAAAATATTGCAGGAATAAATTGTGAAGAGGGAATATTGAAAAAAATGTTTAAAAAAAAAAGTAAAATTGCAATATAATATTGATGGCAATGTGATCAACACTGTTCAAAACAGGTAGATAGTAATTCACCAACCTGGACTACAAAGACCACACCATTTACACAGTACAGTAATAAACTACCTACAGAGCTGTAGAAGAACCCACAGCAAACTGCAAGAAAACGGCAGCTTGCTGTGAACCCAGAAATTGTACTATCAAACTCCTGCAACAGCACAGCACTAAAAATTAACGCAAGCTCACAACTTTAGCTCCAACAGCTCTGTGTACCATGGTAAAATCTCTGCACCTCTAAGAATGTATCTCTTAACTTTGGGAAAAAAGAAAACATTATTAAAGTACATTTTAAACATTGCAACATTTATTTTGTTGTTATTAAATGTTTGAATAATGAGGAAATAAAAATATTGGTCTTAAACCATGCATGGCAGTCATGCAGAAATACCACACAAACTAACAGAACAAAGCCAGGTTAGGGAACAAGACTCTTCTTTAACCATTTAATAGACAGATAGCTGACAACCTCTTAAAACAAACAGCGAATAAAATGCCAAAATGAGGGAATACAAACAAATTTCTACTTTCAAAAAATTAGCAATAAAACTACACAATATTAAAAAAAAAAATAATTTAGACCCAAATTCAGTTGATACTCTCACCATAGCATCACTTACTACAAAAAAAAAAATCTAGGTCAAGTTCAGAAATGGTGGTGTTTAAATAATTTAGGCTCTCTGAAATTTGGAAGCAAAGGAGCAGGGTTTGCCAGAGACTCCCTATATGCCGTAGGTGGCTAGCTGGGGCAGGTCACTTACACCACACACTGGATATACACAATCAAAATAGGCAGTTGTACAGCAAGGGTGAATAAGTCCCTGTGATATGCTCATTTGGAGCAGGAAGTGTAGCTCTGCATCAACTCATCATAACTTTAACTCCAAAAAATAAAATCTAGAATTAGTTAAAACAAGCTAATTACAAAAATAAAAATCAGTAAATCAGAAATGAAAAAAAATGCCAAATGTATAAAGTATGGTGCTCTTCAAAAATATGGGTTCAAATTAATATCAGAAAACTGCAGATAAAATGGAATCAAAATGTTCACTTGTAAAGTTGCACAAAGTTAATAAACTGTCTCTGACTTTTTAAGAAATATCTGTTCAATATTTTTTTTACTGGTTTATATTATTTCTTTGGGCGTTTCTGGGCTTAGTTCTTAAAAACATTAATTTATGTTCTCTGTATGCATTTTTTTTTTTGTACACGTTTCTCTTTGTATATGTATAATAAAAAGTGATCTGAGTTCACTTCTTCACACTAGTTTAAACACAAGTCATGTCCATAACCAGTCATGTTACTTCTTACTAATTTGCACAGACAATACAGCCCACATACACACCAACACACACACACACACACACACACACACACACACACACACATACACACACAACACACACACACACACACACATACACTGTCACACACATAACACACACGGGCAGCACATTTCACACACACACATTCACATTCAACACAACATCACAACACACACACACAGCAATACTTTCACATGATGGCACATTTTACCTACCCCTTACCTGAATCCTGAAACCACACACACACGGCAATACATTCCTTGCTAACTAATACTTCCCTGAATCATTTCATTCACCACAACATAATCCATATATTTCAATCCTGCTTGTACACACCATTGACACACACCTTTACTGTGTGTGTATGTCTGTAGACAACACAAGACTGGTTCCACAAAGCTTTCTCCCTAATGTTGTATGCCTCTATTGTATGATATGTCTGAAAAAACAGCATTATTTCCTACAGCTCAGATGATGTAGTAGTGCATTCCTAGACTATTGTGCCCAGGATCATGGGTTTGACACTTGGGACTGTTGTTTTTTTTTTTTTTATTATTAATGTTAAATGACCAGAATCCATGATATGCTTGTTAAAGCATTGCAGTTTGCCACAGCTCAGATGGTGTAGCAGCAGTTTGCTGTGATTGTAAAGGACAGCATCCTGGGTTAGAGACTTGGCAGGGCTGACTATTTTGTTTCTGGGTAGAACAAGGTCTGAAGGATACAGAGTGCCCAAGGCATGTTTAAGCGTATTATACTTATATATTTTTATTATAAAATAATATTTATATACACATTATCATTTTACGTTTACCTTCCATGAATCCCCCTATGTGCTTTCATTAACTTATATTCTTGTGTGACTATATGTTTATATTGGGGTTTTCACATCTTTTCTACACTAACATCTCACTTTTGGAACTGCTACACTACCCTGGTTGACAAAAAAAGGTTGCTACATAATTTAAGTTTACTTATATAATTGTAACACTACTTTCACATTGGAAAATGATCTGTTTGTCTTGGGACTCGAACCATGAATGCCTGCATATAAAGCCATGACTCTAACCACTACACTACCTTAGCTTGGAAGCTCCATTTGTTTGCATTGAGCTCCTGTGGGATGTTTAAGCTGTGCTATATGGACGGCCATAACATGCACACCCACTTGCCTGCACTTAAACATTCTTTAGGCTACTGGAAAAAAAAGTTTAGATATTATTATGATATTATTAGGTTATATGTGTGTGTATTGTGGTATTCTGACAACTACGTTGGACTGCAATGGTGAAATACTGGAATTGATTTGGCTTTCAGACTTCTACCCTTCAGGGACTCCTGCCAATACATATACTGTTATCTATCAACTTTCTAAGTGTGTGAGAGCAATATTTAACATCTGTCCCTATTTGTCCCCCCATCAATTTAGGCTTTGTCCAGATTTTTTACTCTAAGAGGTTGAGAGCCCTGATGACCAATATTTGAGTTTAATACTTCATATCCTTCAGAAAATGTATGTTAACACAACTCCTTTTATTGTAACCACTTTCCAGTGGTTTATCAGAGCACTATGCCAGTTTGGCTTAGAATGTGCCATATGGCACTTTCTGAGTGCAGCAGGTGTGTTTAGTGTCCATGCACTACAAGGACATGCCCCCTGCACTCGTTCTCGGTTCATGCCCGTATAGATTAAACAGTGGCGCACCTTCATGAATATGCAAGGCGCACTGCTGTTATAAATGGACATGAACCACTCTGTGCAAGAATAGTCATATTCTTGCACAGAGTTTCATGAATCTGGGGACCAGTGTTAACAAAGTTTGCCTTTTTTATATAGCATGTGAAAATATGCAAAAGATTTGTGGATGACGTATTTTTTTATAAATGATACTGTAGAAGAAAATGTGCTGGAATTCGTAACAGATTTTAATTTAAGTAGTAACTTTCTAACGTTCATCTAGGTAACATAGGTACTAAAGTACATTTTCTGGATGCATGTATTTTTTGAAATAATACATATAGAACCTTTGGCACTAAGAATTTTAGGAAAGAGTGGTTTTCTAATAATTATTTGCACAAGACTAGTGCACATCCACCCTTTATGAAAAAGGAACATACCAAGATGACACATGATTAGAATGTCTCAACTTGCAACTAGTCAGGTTGATTTTTTGGAAGGTCTTGAGGACATAGGTTATTTGCAGATAGAGGCTATGACAGGAGTGAACTGCAAAGAACAGCAGAAGAAATTACATCTAAAAGAGAAACTGTCTTTCCTCCTATATTACATGCAGGGCTGACTAGCAAGAATGGTTTCAGATAAGAATTACAGTATAAACTACATAAACAGTTTATGTTTACTTATGACAGTTGATGATAATAACATTAGGAAAATATGATAGAATAGCTGGAATATTCTTAAAGGGAATTTTGACCTAAGTCAGAAAATAGGTAAACAACCAAGCTTTTATGTTAAAAAAGCTAGGTCTATTAAGCAGTTTCCAGAGACTGATTATATATCTGTTAGATTTATTCATACTGATAAAAATCTAGGAATGTTTTAATGGGGGGGGGTTCCACTAGCTGCAGTTACATTTGGGAAAGTCCTTACATTATGCTGCCCCCTTATGGACAGAAGTATTAAAGTAGAAGAACACTTTGTAACAGCACAGGCAGAGTGTATATTGCTATATACTCCTGGTGTTACCCTTTTATATAGGAATGACAACAAAGTGCTAGAATAAAGGAACACTTATATACTATAAAGAAAAGAGACACAAGTAATGCACTATTTAAGCATTCCACTGTATGTAAGTCTGTTAAAAAGTTTTATTTTGCTGTCCTAGAGTTAGTTACAAAAGATTTGAAGGGAGATAACTACAAAAATAAAATTCTTTAAAGAGAAACTTTCTAGCAAATTAAGATGAAAACAAGACCAATATCCTGGTATTAATGAAAGCATCTGTATAAAGTGTTTTTTTAGAATAGCATATTTGTTAATACTGGCCAGATTGCATACAAAATGTCATTAATTAAATGTGCTCTATAGACTGAATTGGAACTGATAGTTGATTGGTCAATTATTTAAGTGCTGATTTTTTATGAGTGTATTTAAATGTGTTTTTTACTACACCTTTTATTCTGATGAAGTCTTTGGCTGAAAGCACTAAATCTCTGTGAATACATTTGAATTATTTTACTCGTGGTGTTTCTGCTGCCTTCCAGTGAATGTTTTTTTTTTAATAAGTTTTTTTAAATCTAGTATTTAACAAAAAAACAATCTCACTAAAAAAGTTGAATGAAAATATAAAGGTAGAGTAGAAAGGGTTTTCAGCAAGGTCCACATTTTGCAGTCACCCAACTGGGGTGTGGTACATCAAATGCTTCAACAACCAGTGAAGGATGACAGATATACAAGAGAAACTGATATGAGCAGAAATAGAGGCACGTGAACAAAACTGACAGAAACTGATTCACTTCAACAGAAAGAAGAGGGACAGAAGATATTAACATCAGGTCACTTATATATTTTTATTTACAGTTTATCTTTCTGTTATTTAGAAAGGAAAAAATGGCTAGTGGCAGATAAAATGTACTTTTGGCCCCCAGGCCGTTTTCAAATCATGGGTCACCTGTACATATTTTTAAGACCATGCATAAATGCATGTATTATTTGATTCACCTTTCTGATTGTTATAAGTTACATTTTTTGTTTAGTAAAGCAACATTTGTTAGAGTGTGTTTTAAATTTGTAGTTTTGGACATTTTTTTCCAGTAAGCAGTAAAACAGAATGTATGAACCAATTATGACAAGAGTACCCATTTCAGAACATTTTGACCATAAAAAGCCACTCAAACTGCTGTCATTATGATCCACTAATATCCATACACAAAAATTATGACCACTAAATTGACTTTGTATACAACACATCCCTGATTGTGATAAAAAAATGGCTACAGTAAAATATTCCAATTTGGTTTACACAAATGCACACAAATCCACAAAGACAGACTAATGACCTTTAAACATTATCAGCTTAGCAGGGTCATTTTTATATACAGACATCACCCAAACCCAGTAATTATAGTTACATTGTTGACTACATTCCTCTCAGAGGACTGTGTAAAAATAAATAAATAACAATGAAAAATTACCACATTTCAAATTTGTTTCACAAAAACCCACAGTAGTATTTCAAATTAAGTCCCAGGCACACATTAATACTAGCCATGTGTCTTCTTTCAGCTTTTCCTGGTTAGGGGTTGCCACAGCGGAACTCCGGCCTGCTGATGATTGGCAGTGAATTTTTACGGTGTCGAGTTTCCAGCCTGGTGCCCAACTTTCAAGGAAGGCACACCCACACACGCTCGCACCTACCTGCATGTCTTTAAATTCACTTGACTGTGGGGAGGACATGCAGACTCCACAGTCTTATTAATGACACTTTAAAAATAACCAGATGAAGAAAGTATAAGAATCATTCACCCACACTGAATGCCCCCACGTTTACCAGCAGTTATAGCTACTCTGTTGACCATGGACACTATGTACACCCTTCATTGGCATGAAGAAATAAATTACATGTACTTTGTTGTTAGCTTTGGATGAACTTCATGAAATTGTATAAAACACCACACCAGAAGATCCAGCCATGTGTAGCATACAAGTGTATTTATGAAAGCATAAGCAACATTATCTACCTGATAACAATATGCTAAGCCAATATGCACAGTATCTGTAAAAATAAAACTCACCTGAATAATTCTACATTAAAGAGAACTATTACTAACACAGAGGCTGCTGTTTGCAAATAACTTTGAATTTTAGTGCTTCATGTACAAATGCAGTGCCTACTGTCCTTGAAGAATAAATTGTCTATTTTGCATTAAAAATGGTGTGCTGGTGATATTGCCATAAATTGTCTATATTGTATTAAAATCAATGGTGCACTGGTGATATTGCCATAACATTTCCTTAACTAGATCTACTGTGGTATAGGGAATGGCTGGCAAACAATAACAGCAGGCTTATAATTATCAGACATCTAATCCTGGTGACCATTAAGGAGCCTAATCCAAATTCACAACTGTTCCATAGCACTGTCTGTTTAAGTGACTTGCTCAATGTCACAGTATAGGAAAATGAAGGCAAAAAGTTTTAAACTCTGTACCCTTGCCACAAGAAGCTCATTATCAAGCCAGAGCTTTAGACCTCTGAACTAACTACCAGAGTAACTAAAATGTAGAAAACGGTAAAATAAAGATTCAGGCCACCAAATGGAGACAAATCCTTTAATACCACAAAGATTAGCGCTTTCGTCTTGTAGCAAGACTTCTTCAGATAACACAAAATATACTTCACATTACTTATAAAACCCTTTCAATTAAGCACAATTAAAATTTAAAGGCACATGAGTCTAATACACAATTTAAAACTAAAAACATGTATACAGATTAAATGCATACATAATCCTAAAATTTGACCATATAGGTAATGACATTACCAAGATACCCTAACTAAACTACATGAAAATAAATATAAAATTATTAAATTCTGACTGCCTTGGCTGTTAATACTGGCTTAATAGTTATATATTCGCTTAAACCAGGAAAAATGTTGGACCTCAGCCTAAGCTGCCATTTTAACTCCCTATTAAGCAGTACATTTTTAATATCACCTCCCCTAGAATTCATTTTTACCACATCAATGATGCCAAATTTGAAGCCAGAGAAAGAAGAACACACTACAGAATGTTTAAACAAAGCACTAGTTTTCTTTCCATTACGTATATCGTGTAAGTGCTCATACATTCTATCCTTCAAAGCTCTCTCTGTCTTTCCGATATAAAATGCAGGGCACTTTACACACATAGCCAAATATACTATCATCTTGGTGTTACAGTTGCCTTTGCAAAATCTCACAATACTGTTCATACCATTGTCTAAACATATACAGTCCTTCTTGATAATATAAGAACATTGGCTGCAGTTGCCACATTGACTAGTTGCCTTTTTTACTATTCTATTATACCCATCCACTTAGTTTCATAGGTTAGTACTAAGCTAACTGCCCTTGCAAGCCATTTTAAGCCTAGCCAATTATTCATTGTGAGACTCAAACCCTGCACCTTGTGTTTGTATGGCAAACACCTCAACCATTAGGTCACCCTCCCAACTCTTGTTCAAAAAGTCTTTTAAACATTTTCCCTGTTTTAAAAGAAAATATTGGTCCACTACCTACTACTTCATATAACTCTTTGCTAGTTTTGAGCATACTCCAATTGGCTCTAACTATGTGAGTAAACATGTCAGAAAATGTGTTAAATTCTGTAACACATGCCCTATGGAATTTCTTATCATCTTTTCTTTTCACAAAAGTATTTAAAGGTTGCCCCAACAGAGCCTTATATTTTGTACCCCACCCTCTATAAATTTCATCAGGGCAACTATGAAAATGATTCTATTTCGAACACTAAGGGCACTGAGTTTTATAATTCACATAATTCAGTGCACTTTAATGATATTTTGGAAAATAATTTTGACTTTGATGCTGCTTTCACTACTGGCAATTCTGACAATATTGCTTATGGTTATGGGCTGAATTACGAAGATGTGCCTACTCTTAATGATATGATTTATACATTCGAAAAAAAAAACTGTTTAAATTTAAATGTTTACAAATTGGCAATAGATATCTGCACTGTTGTCTTAATCACAAATTGGTCCCACAAGGACTGAGAATGTTTAAATATCCTTTTGGCATAGCCTATTCCCAAGAAGTTTTGAATGACTTTCATTGTTTTTTTGATGAATGTGGGCTGGGGTTGATTGTTAAATTGATAAAACACAATGATCTAGCTTTGTCAGTACTACATAAAGATATAAACAAATTGAATGGTGATATTTTAAAAGATATGTTGTTTTCTGATTATGAGCACTTGTATAAGAAAGTTCTGTCTAGGACTGACCAGAGAATCAATAATATATTCCTTAGGAAACATTAAAAGTTTGTGAGGGATAAACAATAATATGGTGCTGGTAAAGTATACCCAGGCCCATTTCATAACAAGGATAATACGAATTTTTATAACAAAAATAAACATGGTATGGCACGATTGTTTACAGAGGAAAGGGAGACTCAGTGTGTTAGGGAAGTGACAGCGAAAGGTGCCACTAACAGGCCACTTGATGAACTGGACTCCTTTTCTGAGCACAATGAGTATTTTTTTATTATCAAGAAGGTCAGAATGGCTGGCCAACAAGACCAGATATCCATCAGATCCAGGACATCTACCCAGTTCCTTTGGGGAGAGTCATGGATGGAAAAAAGTGGTAAAGAAGGAGAACTAGAGGTAGTTGTAGGCACTGAAGGTATTGTTAGTGAATATAAAGGATTTAAGATTTTAAATTATACATCACATACCCTGGGAAAGGAACACTTCAATCTTTTTTCCAAAGGATTCAAGTTTGTTAAATCAAATTATGGTGATATAGATAATCTTTTGGTTGATCTTAAACTATACCTTAGGAAGTTAAATTTGAGTATGTTTTTTTTAAAAAAACAAAGGATGCCATACAGAATTAGTTAGAAGTAGTACTTTTAACCCACCCCTCCACCCAGCCTTAATGTTGTTTGAAAAGATTGTTACAGATGAAATATATGAAGTACATACAAAGAATAGGTGGATAACGGAGCATTATAATTTAGACAAAGAGGAACAGAAGTTACTTTGTGATTTACAGTCACAAAGTGAATTTTGTATAATGAAGCCTGACAAGGGAGGGGGGGGTTGTATTGTATGGTATCGAAGAATATAACAATGCAATTACAAATATTTTGCTTGACACCAGTACTTATTGTCCTGTATCAAAAAATTAAATTCATATAGCGTATAGGAGAATTGATTCTTTACTTGAGGAATATTTGTTAGAAAACAGAATAGATAGTGGGACACATTACTATTTGAGGCAACTTAACCCTATTATTCCCAACATCTTTGGGGTACCTAAGGTACACAAATCAGTGAAAGAACCACCTTTCAGACCCATAGTGTCAGCTAGGAATTCTAAGACCCACCCTTTAGCAGTGTACGTTGATCATTGCACTAAGGAAATTACAGCTAAAACCGAACATTTAATTAAGTATTCTTGGGAATTCTTAAGTAAGTTAACTAAGGATGCATGGAGTGAAAGTTGTAGTTTCCTTACAATTGATGTTAAGGATCTTTTTACATGTATCCCTAGACATGAAGGGTATGAGTTTTTTAGTGATAGTTTCCACAAATATTCCACTTTATCTAAAGATCAAATTCAGCTGACCTTTGAACTTTTGGAAGTGGTACTCGACCACAACTACATAAGTTTCAGGGGGAGTATTTCTAGCAAATCAGTGGGGTAGCTATGGGGGCAGCCTGTGCCCCCATATATGCCAATCTTGTGATGTTGGAGTGGGAGAATAGAATTGTCTTCAATTGCCCATTCCAGGAAAATATACATTTTTATTTGAGATTTTTGGACGGTATTTTTGTGTTATGGGAGGGGACAAAGCATACTATGGAATTGTTTATGCAATATATAAACACATGTACTTCTTTCCTCACTTTTACACACACCTGGAATGATGTTAGTATTAACTATCTTGATACAACTATTTTTCAAACTAATAATGGATTTAAATCCAGGATTTATCGAAAAAGTACTTGGTGCAACAGTTATTTGCATTATACTATCCACCACCCTCAGTTTCAGAAGAAAAAAAGCCTTACTAAAGGTCAGGCCGTTAGGGCCACAAGGATGACCTCTGATAAAGATGAATTAGTTGGGGAACTTACATTCCTCAGTGAGAAATTTGCAGAAAGGGGGTATCCTGAAGATTTGGTACAGGATGTGTTAGATGAAATTTATAGATGGTGGGGTACAAAATATAAGGGTCTGTTGGGGCAACCTTTGAATACTTTTGTAAAAAGAAAAGACGATAAGAAATTCCATAGGGCATGTGTTACAGAATTTAACACATTTTCTGACATATTTACTCACATAGTTAGAGCCAATTGGAGTATGCTCAAAACTAGCAAAGAGTTATATATAGTAGTAGGTAGTGGACCAATATTTTCTTTTAAAACAGGGAAAAATTTTAAAAGACTTTTAGAACAAGCGGATAAGTATAATAGAATAGTAAAAAAGGCAACTAGTCAATGTGGCAACTGCAGCCAATGTTCTTATATTATCAAGAAGGACTGTATATGTTTAGACAATGGTATGAACAGTATTGTGAGATTTTGCAAAGGCAACTGTAACACCAAGATGATAGTATATTTGGCTATGTGTGTAAAGTGCCCTGCATTTTATACTGGAAAGACAGAGAGAGCTTTGAAGGATAGAATGTATGAGCACTTACATGATATACGGAATGGAAAGGAAACTAGTGCTGTGTTTAAACATTCTGTAGTGTGTTCTTCTTTCTCTGGCTTCAAATTTGGCATCATTGATGTGGTAAAAATGAATTCTAGGGGAGGTGATATTAAAAATGTACTGCTTAATAGGGAGTTAAAATGGCAGCTTAGGCTGAGGTCCAAAATGTTTCCTGGTTTAAATGAATATATAACTATTAAGCCAGTATTAACAGCCAAGGCAGTCAGAATTTAATAATTTTATATTTATTTTCATGTCGTTTAGTTAGGGTATCTTGGTAATGTCATTACCTATATGGTCAAATTTTAGGATTATGTATGCATTTAATCTGTATACATGTTTTTAGTTTTAAATTGTGCATTAGACTTATGTGCCTTTACATTTTAATTGTGCTTAATTGAAAGGGATTTATAAGTAATGTGAAGTATATTTTGTGTTATCCGAAGAAGTCTTGCTACAAGATGAAAGCACTAATCTTTGTGGTATTAAAAGGATTTGTCTCCATTTGGTGGCCTGGATATTTATTTTACCGTTTTTGCCTAGTCTTTATTTATTTTATTGTGTGCCTAAAATGTAGAAATCCTTAATAATCTGATCTTGTAGAAAAGTCTGGGGAGAACAAAATGGCTGCCATCCTATAAGCAGTGTCTCCACATAGCTCTTCCACTCACCTGAATTACAACAACAAATCTTAAGGATCCAAACTCTTCACAGTGTATAATTTCTTTACTAAGCTATCAATTAACTTACCTGGAGTCTGGTCGTGCATTTTGGAGAGGTTGCGGAAGGTCTGCGGTACAGGATTGTACTTGATTTATCTGTCTGTCTGCTGCTTGTCTGGTCTACATGTGCTCTAGGCCTTGGAGGCCTAGTATCCCTGTGGAAAAAAATAGCACTGAAAAATCTCTCATTGAAAAATCTCTCATAAACCTGTCGAAGGAGCTAGATCACATGGATACTCAATCCACCAAAGCTAAATTCTCAGCTATAGCCTCCCCAGAAAAAGAAGGAACCCTGAAAAGGCTCAGAACTACCAAACAACAAGAGGCTTCCAAAGCAATACCTCTAACATCAAAAGATAAAATAGACTCACCATATATGGAGGATCTGAAGACAGCTCTGCAGCCCATACAGACAGCAATCCAAGGTATCTCGCAGCAGATTAAAACATTTAATGAATCCATTGACAAAATTTTAAACAGAATGGATAAAACAGAAGCAAAGGTACTGGACAATGAGATTAAAATTGATCAATTACTCATAGATCAAAAAAATAAAGACACTTCCATAAAGTCCATCCAACAGAAATTAATTGATCTTGAAGCCAGATCCAGACACAACAACCTTATCATCAGGGGTATCCCAGAACATATTGAACAAATGGATTTACTAGAGAACATCTCTGATATTTTTTCTACTTTCCTGGACAAAGAGCCCCTCATAGATAAGATAATTATAGAACGAGCTCACAGAGCCCTAAGACCAGCATCTAACAATCTTTTTCCAAGACCAGTATTTGTGAAGATCCTTAACTATCAACATGTCACCAAATTAGTCTTAGCAGCAAAGAAGAAAAAATCCATTGACTGGAAGGGTTCAAAAATCTTCCTCTCTCCTGACCTTCCAGCTCCGATTAAGCAGGAGAGACAGAAATTAGCTCCCTTTTGTGCTTATCTCATTAAAAAACAAATACAATTCCAAATGCGCTATCCCAGCACTCTTATCTACACTTACTTGGGTACACAGTTCTCAGCGCACAACCTCGAAGAGGCTAAGGAGGTTTTCAAGAAATCTTTCAACGAAGTTCCAGACAAAACAGTTTAAATGCTACACTCAGCTACACCTAAATGCGTGTATTTAGGTGTCAAATATGTTATTTTCGGCTTCTAAGAGGGGAAGCTAGAGGCTTACCTTATCAATCGGTCTCCTAGAAGATCTCTCATGTTTTAGTTCGCTAGCAAAGCTGGACCCATTTTAGTTTTGTCTCAGGCCCTGTTTTTTTTTCTTTCTTTCTTAATTTTCAGTGCCCCAGGCCTGTAGACAGGTCGGCCGGTCCTTCGGAAGGTTGTTGACCCTTCAGGACCCATCATGCAACCGTTTCTTAAAGGCGCACTGTTCCTATAGTGCGCATCAGGTATCACGGAGGTTTTTT
Source organism: Protopterus annectens (assembly GCF_019279795.1). Classification (NCBI taxonomy): domain Eukaryota; kingdom Metazoa; phylum Chordata; order Ceratodontiformes; family Protopteridae; genus Protopterus; species Protopterus annectens. The sequence goes on along the minus strand of NC_056741.1, from coordinate 972,014,560 downwards.
GGTCCCTTGCATTCCTACGCAGCAAAACAGCCTTCAATCAGCAATAACCAACAGAAGAATCAATGCGACGAGCCTTTCAGCACCAACGGTTGGAATCTCAGTCCTATCGGGAAGTTACTAAGCTCGTCCATCAACGCAAGTCTCTAGCAGCGCAGTATTAGTTTTTTTAGATCGCACATCCTGCATCTCTAATCCCTGCTAGGTACAGTAAGATGATCTTGCTGTATTTATGTGAATTACTAAAAACTAACTCTTAATTCAGCAAAGCAGCAACTGTACTTTTAATTAGGTATTCACATGTAACAAGAACATCATGATGGCTTGGGATTTCTGTCCTACATACTGCTGCCCTGATTTACGTTGGACATATTGTCATTTATTTGTTACACATCACTGACTCCCTATATTGGAATATTAGTAATTTGTAAGGAGGTGATTACCAGTCTTTTGTGGGGCAATGGCTGTTGTAACTGTCACTGTTACTGCTACTGTCTGAATGCCTGAACATTTACATTGGTTTAGTAACACTTATAGTGTGCATTTGCTCTGATCTTTGACATATTCCCCTAAGTCTCTTCTATAAATGGCCAAGATACAATAGGTCAGACTTGGGCAAAGGAGAATGACTCTAGAAGGGGGCAAATGCAGGCTTATACTCATACTTATACTCATATGCACCATACTGACCAGGTTAAGGTTATCTTAATAACTTGTTTGCTACTTGCTATTTGCTGCTTAAGTAGGTCTGATAATGCATTTTTGGGAGTGCCTTCTGACAAAAACATATATTTCTGTTGAAGTCTTGGCATTTAAAATTTACAGTTTAGACTGCATTTTGTTCTGCAAAAATACAAGTATGAGGTAAAAGTATAATAGCATCAGACAGCCAGAATTATTGTTTTTTATTAGTATCAATATTTTGTCCTTACTCTACAGCTTGTTAGTAGCTGCTGAGATACCAGAAAATATTTTGAGTCATACTCAGGCACTTTTGATTAATTCTAGTTTAGTATCCTTACTGCTTTTCATATGGTATCAGCTGTTCTAGGCATTTTCTGTTAAAACCCTGCCTCGTCAGATGGAAGTTTTAAATGTGCAATCCCAGCTGCACGCATTTTTTTTTTCTCTATGTCTAGCAGGTTTGCTGAGTTTACTTCCAATCCTACAGCCGCAATAAGGAGCTAAGAATCACAGATGGTTAGTTTTGGTATCTGCTATGTTCCTTATAGCATTAAAATATAACATACTACACACAACATCAAGGTTTTGTGTCCCCCCCACGAAAGTAATTTGTGATCCTGAGATTTTATTTTCACAGTTGCGTGCTTTTAGACTACAGAATGGTTATGATACGGTGTTAATGGCAAAAACTACTGGGAGACATATTTTTGCAACTCATCAAGATTTAATGCAGGATAGCGATTTATACAGTGCACTAAGATACTCACTTATAATTACGGAGATCTCACAAAGGGGGGGGTAGCATTTAAGGCTGATTTCAACAGATTATAGCTAATTGTCTTTTTGTTCAGTAATCTCATTTGGTGTTTAATCACAATAATTCAAGCTCACGGTTTGTAGTCCTTTTTTGACTGAATTTTCTCAGGTGGCTGAGAATCACGACACGTGATAAGTTCAAATTAGGGTAGTGTGTGCATATGTATTAAATCGCTGGTCATTCTTAGAGGCAGCATATGGGTCAACCCCCCCACCTAGCTTGCCGAGTAAGACAAGCTAGGAGTAATGACATTTTTGACCCGATTATATACCTTGGCGTCCGGGGCTAGTGAGTATGTCATTTTTTGAGATGTAATAGCCTCTACAAAAACAAAGAACCTTCCCTACCTCACAGTAGTTTGGTTTCTTATGTGTATTATAGGGCAATGGTATAACCCAATGAGGCTGTCTATTAAAAAATGTTGCAATTTACTATTAAAGTTAAAATAGTGGGTCTGTCAAGAGGGCTGTCTAGGGTCCAGCACTGTAAACACAGTCACCTTCTAGGAAATGTAAATATTTTTGAATGATGTGGTGACCTTCAGGACTGTATGCTTAAAGTTTAACCATGTGTTTTTTTTTTTGTTTCTGTGATGAGGATTTCAGATCATTAATAGGCTCAACATAACTTTTTATGAGTTTTGAATTAATTTGCTATTGCTGTTTAGCTCTACATGATTTTCCTCTACTTTGGCGGAGAGGTGGGCACGTTAGTAGCACTGCTTGGGGTTGCTATGCATTTCTGTTCACGGGGTGTATGGAGACTTATTCTGGGAACAAGTTTTTTCTCTAACTGGTCAATCAACAAACGGAACAATGTAGGGTTCCCAGATCCTTCCGGGCTTAGGGGGTGGTGGGTATGCACCAGGAACAAGCGGGAAGGATTGATTATACTTGCCCCTACACCCATAAGTCAGCTTGATAGTAAGGTTCAGTACTGTATACATCCTCTAGTACATATCCCCCTGTATAACCTTTTTTACTTAACTGGATGATGCGGAACTTAGAATCGTGGAACATTAAGGGCTTATGATCAACTAAGAAAAAAAAAATTGCTTATGCATCTAACAATGAAATCTACCTTTAATATTACTTTCCTTCAAGAGACTCATTTACTAAATCAACAATGGGAAAATGACAAATTGAGACCATGGATCAAAAACATTATATCCTCGGAAAGCACTACGAATAGTGCCGGGGTGGCCATTATTATCAAAAAAAGCTTCGGGGCAACTATAGATAAGATGGGGTCAGACGATGAGGTTAGGTGGTCTTACTTCACTTCAATTCACCCCTTGTTAGATAAACCTATTCTTGCTATAAACACTTATGCCCCATGTTATGCACAACAAGATTTCTTCGCAAAGTTATATAACTTCCTTGCCTCTTTTCACAATCACTACTATATCATTGGTGGAGACTGGAATGTGGTGCAGGACCACAATTCAGATAGATCAAACTCTAAAGCGAGATATAATCTGTCAGCAGTTAAAGCTTTAACTGAACTGAAAGAAGACTTTAACCTATTCGACCCAAGTCTATTTTTAGACCCTACCCAGAAGAAGACCAAATTCACTTTCTTCTCTAGCTGCACCAAAAGTTGGTCTAGATTGGACTTTTTTTTGATTTCCCGGGCTTTCTACATCCTGGACATATCCTTTAATCAATCTCCCAGATCTCTTTCAGATCATTCTAAAATCTCTTTATCTATTAATCGACACAACAATGACATAACCATCAGACCAGCTCTGTGCTGGCGTTTGAACCCCAACCTCATGAAAAGAGAGGAGATTACCGCCCAAATTGAAGAATACCTTGACAATTTTCTTAAAACTAGGGACTCCTTCCAATCTCCTATAGAATACGAATGGGCCGCGGTTAAGTCAATGATCAGGGGATTCCTGATAAATAAAGCCTCACATTATAAAAAACTTTGCAATAAAAAAGAAAGGGAATTAACCTCCAAGTTACTTACAGTGGAAATGGAAGCCCAAATGAATCACTCCAAGCTCCTAGAACAATGTATAATACAGTTACAAAAAGACCTAATCTCTTTACAATCGGACAACCTGAGCTTTCATGAAATTAAGTCACTAGCCTTATACGCGGATGTAATGCAATCTCCCTCCAGTTTTTTGGCCAGAGTGATCAATTTATCTAAACCCTCTACTTTCATATCAGAAATTCACTATAAAGGCAAGGAGTTCCCAAAACCCAATGAAATCATCAAAATATTTGAAACTATCTTCACTCATATCTATGGACCTACAGGAAACATAGTGGACGAATCAGAAATATGATCCTTTCTGGGAAATTTAACCTTTCCCAAACTCACGGATAAACAGAATAAATTCCTGGACAGAGACATCAACACACAGGAGATCATTTCCGTTATAAATAACCTTAAACCCAACAAATCCCCTGGCCCTGACGGATTTATGGCAGAATTTTACAAGACATTTATTACAAGAATATCCAAAGGATTGAGGATATTATTTAATTATATTATCTTAAATGGTTTCAAAGACATGCATTTAAACGCCTCTAAAACTATTTTCATTCTAAAGCATAATTCGGACCCTAAAAATCCTGAAAACTATTGACCCATTTCCATAATCAATTTAGATATGAAAATCCTAGCAATGGTTCTAGCTAATAGACTGAAAGGGGTTATCTCTAATATTATCTCCCCCGAGCAATCTGGGTTTATCCCAGGAAGGCAAACTAACGACCAAACCTTACTGTTGGAAATTATGATACACCATTCCAATCTCAACAAGCACCCTCTATATGCCCTAGCAGTAGATGCATCCAAGGCGTTTGATCGTTTGAGTACAAAATTCCTATTTCTTACGCTACCTTTCTTTAATATCCCATGCTCATTCATTGACAAAATAAAAACCCTTTATTCTGCAACATACACTACCCTGCATATAAATAAACTACTCTCCAACAGGATCAAAATTGTCAACGGGGTCAGACAAGGTTGCCCCCTTTCCCCAATTTTATTTAATCTTTATATGGGACTAGTTTTCATGCTTATTAAACAATCTACTTTCCATCATCCCCCTAACATTTATAACTCGAAGATCTTTCTATCAGCATACGCAGATGATTTAAATATTTATTTCACTCTCCCCAGATCTGACCCTTCCAAAATATTATCTTCCATTAAACGATTCTCTAACCTTGCAAACTATAAACTCAATAAAGAAAAATCCCTAATATTTCCCTTGAATATTCACTCTATGCTGCCCAATACATTTTCTGGAGCAGCGCTCAAATCAAACCAACAATTGCAATATTTAGGGATTCAATTTTCACAGGGAAACAGTAACTATCATCAAGATAATGTCGTCCGATACTGGAATAATATTCAAAACTATATTGATAGATGGTCAAAACTCAAGCTCCCTTTCCTGGCCAGAACCATGGTGATTAAGATGAATATCCTTCCTAGACTTCTTTATTTGTTTCAAGCAACGACCTGCATTCTACATGACAATTTCTTCAAAAAGATGATATATTCCATCTCTAAATTTATTTGGGCTCCTAAATCGGTCAGAATTAGTTATTTAAAACTTATGTATCCAAAGGAGAGGGGTGGAGTAGGTCTTCCAGATTTCAAAACATATTACCAGTTAATAAATAGTAGTAGAATATTTAAGATTGTGTACTATCAGAGAGCTAAATCTGTGTGGGCCCCGGCATGGGTGATTTTAGGTAATAGTTTTGTTAAAACACTAAAATTTAACCCCGCAGCACTCCCTTTTCTAAATGAAGCAAACTTATGATTACTAAAGCGTTCAAAAAGCCTAATATTCAGCATAAAATCCCTTCAGGCCCTTTTCAACTCTCTGAACCTGTCCCATTCACTCATAACTCTTCAACCACTTCATCTCAATCCCAACCTTAAATTAAATGGTCATATGCTCAATTTGGATCAATTCCCTCTCCTTACGAATACTACTATAGCTGATCTCTTCCCTTTTAGACATTTAAATATCACTAACCTAAGAACAGAACTGAATTTACCTAAAAAATACCTGAGTATCCTACGACAAATTAGAGAACTGATACAAAAATACCTGGATCACCCCCAGCCTCAGATAATGATATTACAACATGTAAAATGATAATGAAACTCCTTCTCAGTGAAAAGAAAATGACCGCTAACTCCTACAAGGCCATTATATCAATCAGATATCAGAATGCTCTCAGTTTCTCGAAGTTTTGGTCAAAGATTAACCCTACTATCAATCAAAAACAGATCTTAAAAGCTATAAAATTAAGCTCTAAATCTATTCCTTTCAAAAGGATGAAATACACCTATCTAATGATCCTGAATAATGCATATTTCACCCCGGATGTCCTTAGTAGAATGTTCCCAAATCAGTCCCCCAAATGCCAATACTGTTCGAACCAAACGGATGACATCCTCCATTTGTTCTGGAGTTGCAAGTGTTCCTATAAACTTTGGTGTGCCTTGAGAGTGATTCTCGAGAAAATTGGTTATGAAAAATCCACCCTCTCATGGGAATTTACTATACTCCATATCCCACCTCATGGCATGTCCGATAGGAAATGTAAGATTTTAATACCTATATTTATGTTGATCAAATATTACATTTCCTTAAATTGGAAAAATAGACACTCCCTCTCTTGGGGGGGATTCAAACTGACAGCTATTAAATACCTTAAGGCACACAAATTTCTGTTCCACAATATTAAGAGTAAATCGGTTTTTAAGGAATTCTGGGGAATAATATCTGACCATATTCTTAAATAAACATCGATCACATGGGGATCTAAATACCTACTTCAAGCTATGCTGGACCCTTTCAAGAATGTTTTTTGGGCAAGATATGAATTGTATATAGTTTTTGGTTGGATGTACATGTTTCTAGTTGTCTTATGACTTTTATCTTTGTTACATTTTTGTTTGTATTTTTTATGATTTTTTCTGAAAATTTGCAATAAAGAGTGTTTTAAAAAAAGCAAAGTCTGTACCACACTAATATACAACAATGACTACAGAATGGATGATGAAGATCATATGGTGCTGATCATCATTCTAGATAATGCAGATTACATGACCTGATAAATATCCCCTTTGCAACTGCTGGAGACTATAGTGAAAGTAGCAAAAATATATGACTAAAATGCAACATGTTTAGACTACTAAAATTAAGCCTGTTTAGACTATATTGGGTAGCCCAGGCCTGTTAATGAATAATTTCACTTTCAAGTGCGATGAATAAAGCGAAACAGTAGGCAATACAAATACTGCAGTATTACGTACACAACTTTTGTGACTGGCTTTGAAAGTATCTTGGAACCTCATGTTATTGAAGTTAGGATATGTGTATATTTGTATTCAACTGGCTTATTATTATTTTTATTACTATTGTTATAATTATTGTTATGCTGTGAACTCATTTGTTTCAACTAACTTATTTCTGCTTTATGAATTCATTTAAATTCATGTGCATTATGGTACATTCTACTGTCCTATTGTTCTATATAGTAATGTAATTGAACAATTTAAGTGCTTTACTATGTTTAAAACTTTTGAACCTTGAAGGCATACTCTGAGGAGCTAGTTCATTTTTGTTTTTTACACATTGTTCCTGGTTTCTAAAAAACATTGTAGTAACTTTTGTTCAACAACCCACACAAAAATTTGAAATATCATTGAATATAGCATGTTTTTATTTCTGGGGGGGGGGGGGCTTATATGCTTGCAGGACACCTATGTCTCATTTTAACCTCTCTATATCTTCTGTCACCAAAAACAGCTACTTACTCTGACATCACTAAGTACAGGCTAATAATGCTGTGTTGTTGCAGGCAGCATAAACTGTTGCATCAACAGGGCCAAATCATGAACAAATGGGGCCCTATGCAGGTTAATGGATCAGGCTACCAGCAACTATACCAATATCCTCATTATCTCATCACTTGTCTTTCTCTCCTCAATTGCCATAAACACAGTCCAAACCTGTCAGTGTACAGACTATTTTCTTCTTTACTTTTACAAGTACCACCGAGATTTTAATTCCATTTAAAATTTTTTGTTTCAAATTTTACATAAAATCACTGATAGTCATTTTCTAAAAAAATTCTCACATTTAAATCAGACTTATGAGAAAAAAGTAAATTATCTTCCCTTGAAAGAATGCATCAGGCAACCCATTAAACTATACAACACTTGCTGAGATTCATACTCACATCTCATATAGTGAAGTACTAATAAGTGTCTATGTGAAAGATGGATGAATTCAAATGACAGAGTCACATAGCAGACTAATGAAGTCTGACAGAATCAGACCATGTGCCACAGGAAGCATCTCTAACAGCGCATAGCCTTACTCATCTGCACTTAGTGCTAGACAAACAGTGCATTTCACAGCTGCAAAAAAGTTAAATTAATAATGTATTTATTGTTAACATTTAACATCAACTTCAGTTAAACTGTCCATTTTATTCACAGCTAAATAATACACACACTGGAAGCCAATAATCACAGCTAAACAATACAGCTCATGTGATGATGCTCCTGTTTACTACAATCAATTTCTTTACTTTACACCTTCACTTCTCTAATGTCATAGGTAGTTTCTAGACTTGCAGGGCAGGAGACCATTGAAAAGTCTATCCCAGATTTCCATTTGCCCCGATAGCTCTGTCTGGTTATGTGACTTGCCCAAGAATGGAATAAATATGAGACATAATAAGAGATACTTGCAAAAAAAAAGTTAATTGAGGTCTGACAATTCATTTAGAGAGTTAAGGGTCTTGTCTGCTGTGCGACTTGGTGCTGGCCTCTGTAAAAAAGAAAATATGCTTGCTGAAAAAAATCACTAAAGCTACTTGCATTCAGTGGATTTGCAAGGTTCTTGTTGCAAAAGCATAGGCTCATAAGTAAGCCCTAGGCAAGCTGCCCTGGCAGAACATTTTATGGCTTACCATTTTCCCTTTTTATGCTCAAAATAACATTTTCCCATTTGGTTACAGATTGTTCTTACCTATCCTATGGTCAATAATTATATATTACTAATACAAGCAAGATAGCAGAATTTCAGGAAAACAGCGAGTATTCACTAAAACCACAGAAGCTGGCTGAAGAGGTAACACTTAAATAGTTAAAATAAAATAAAAAATATGTATCAAAAGATGAGTGCTTTCACACTAGTAAACAGTGCTTCTTTAGATTTAAAATTAATCAGACCAAGAAGTATATATACACATTAAGTAACAAATCAATGTTTTAACAATCTTAATTTAAGCACAGGTTTTAAAGGCACAAAATCATTTAACCCTTTTTCCTTATGTGTAGCAAGTCTGAGAATCCATTTTGCCTCTAACCTCTCTGTTTGAACTTTAACATCTCCCCCTCTATCTGTGATAAGTAACTTCTCAATAAACATGGATTTAAATGTGTGTCCTGCCCTTCCTTAGCAACATGTTTTGCTAAAGCAGTCTTCATGTCTTTCCTATTAATATTGTAAAGGTGTTCCCTGATTCAGTCTCTAAGGCATCTGTTAGTTTGTCCCACATAGTAACAACTACAGGTTTGACAGATAGCAAGCTATACTAAAGTCTGTGTGCTACAATTAGCAAATAAGTTCAACTCAAAAACTCTATGGGAAATTGGATGCACAAAAAAACATCAGTACTAATATATGTACAAACATTATATCCATTACAGGGAAAAGTTCCTTTCTTCTTACTTATTTTGTTACTCAAATCATCATTTATATTTAGGGATTGAATATATTAGATGCTTTATAAATGAACATTCTGCATATTCTATACAGAAGGTAGAATTAATATGCTCCTTATTAGATGTTTTATGTAATAATATATTTTATTTTTCAGGTGATTATTATGTTCAAAATGTTGGTTTAGCTATGGGCACTAGCTGTGCCAACAGTTATGCTAATTTAGTACTAACACACTGGGAGAAGCAGTATGTTTTTAATGATTGCAGCTCTTTTCATCATTTTATTTTGTATTATGGATGTTTTGTTGATGATGCATTTTTTATTTGGGCGGGCGGTACTGAATGCTTAGATCAGTTTCTTGCTTAGTTACATATGACAACTGATTTTGTTAGGTTTAACCAAAATTGTTTAAATGATTATATAGAATTTTTGGTTGTTTCTGTTTCTAGCTGTGGTAATGATTTTAATATGAAAATTTATAAAAAAAATCAAGCAAGGTTAATAACAAGTTGCATGCAAAAAGTATACACCCCATGAGGGTTAAAGCTAATGGTATGAATTGCAATATGTGCAATTGTTTATTTACTGATGAAACTTTTTTGTTATATATTATATGAAAATTAACATCAATGGATTATATATTTGTAAATCTAAGTTTGTGATTTATCTTGCTTTCTGTGTGGCCTGTAAGTCTTTTTATGTAGGTAGGACCACTTGTGACTTGTACAAGAGAATTTATGAATGCAAATATGCTGTTGTTACAGTAGATGAAAAAAATGCTTTAGCCAAACACTATAAATATGGAGCATGTAAAACTGATTTTATGTTTTTGGTGATAGATGCTTTAAAAGATGTGGAGCTGCTTTTAAACCCTGAGGAAGAGATGGGGTGGTTAGAGTATAGTTGGCAAGTTAGACTAAATGCTTGCTACAATGTATTTGAAACGTAAGCAGTTAAAACATTAATTAAATATGCTGTCATTTGATTTTAACCATTTAAATATGGGTGTTCACACTTAATTACTTCAGTCTGAAGAAGTCTTGAATGAGACAAAAGTGCTTACTGGAGTTTTTGTTATTTTATTAAAGTGTTTTTTCATTGTTTTTTATTTCTTTATATTTTATTAATGCTATGAGAGGTCAGTTATTTAGAAAAGCACAACTTCATACTAAAGACAGTGAAATCTATGAGGCTCTTGATGTCTTAACTGAAGAGTTTAGACTGAGAGGATACTGCAGACTCTGAGATTCTACAAATGCAAAATGATGTGGTTGATTGCAGACAAGATAGAGCCAGACCATTCTTTGACACCAGCAATATGGAATCTGACAATTATAGACTTAACTCTGAGAATGGACTTAGGATGTGTTTGACTTATTCCAGTGATGGAGCTCCAGCATGTGAAATAGTTAAGAAATACTGAGGTATTCTGATGTCAGACAATAAGTGCAGGAATGTGCTTGATACTCAACCGTGTTTTAAGTTCAAGATTGCTCCTTCACTTAAGAAACAGCTCTGCTATAAACCATTAAATATAAATGATGATTTGAGTAACAGAATAAGTAAGAATAAAGGCACTTTTTCCTGTAACAGATGTGCTTTTAAAACCTGTGCTTAAATTAAGATCATTAAAACACTGATTTGTTACTTAATGTGTATATATATCTACTTGGTCTGATGAATTTTAGATCTGAAGAAGCACTGTTAACTAGTGTGAAAGCACTCATCTTTTGATACATTTTTTTTATTTTATTTTAACTATTAATATGTTACCTCTTCAGCCAGCTTCTGTGGTTTTAGTGAATTATATATTACCCCTAATGAGAATAACTTGGATCATACCTTAGATAACCAAAGCAAAAATCAGAATGAGTGCAGAATATGGAACCAATAACCAAAACTCACTGCACAAAAAGAGAAGTCCAAGTCCACCACAATAGTGACAAAACTGTAGGAGCTTATACTAGAATAATGTATCCAGCCTAAGTCCACAAAATGAACTTTAATAAAAAACTTAGTAAACCAGAAGCTGAGCGCTTTCATCTTACTCCTTTTCAGACTTCATTAGAAGTTATCCTCAAAGCACTTAAACCAGCTTTATATACAAAATATTAATTGATTAATTGTTTCTAAAAGTCATAGTTCCAGGTATAAATACCAAGTAAACCAAAATATAAAAATGTTAATAACATTTAAAATCATATGTTCATAGGTAGGTACTAGGCTATTAGCCCTAGGGCCTATATAAGCCTAGCCAAAAGGTACCCTGGCTTTCACCACCCAAGAAAATTATTTTCTTGTGCCCCTGTCGAGCACAGCCACAGAAGTGATCCTTGGGGTAAATTTCCTATTTCCCATCCAATCATCAAGATTTTTCTTGAAGAGTGCTAATGAGAAGCTCTGTTTGACATAGATAGGTAGTCCGTTCCAGAGTATGGGAAGTCTCTGGGACAGGAATCTATCCCTCCAGCATGTTCTGTTTATTGTGGTGACAAGGTTTAGGTCCCTAGAGTGTGTAGCTCGGAGGAATTGGGATTTCTTTAAGTGGAGCATGTCCAGCAGCTCTGGGTATGACATATCTTTGTATGTTAGCCAGAGATTGCCTCTGAGTAGGTGATATGCGATGGAATAAAGCTGGAGTTTTTGAGATGGTCTGAGTAGGGCATCTGTTTGAGGCCAGTAATCCTCTTTTTTCCAGTTGTTGTAGATGTCTTGTGAGGTACATACCAAAAGGGGCATTGTACTCTATAATGCGTCTAATGAGTGATGAGTAGAGGGGAACAATGACCTCTTTTTTCTGGATGAGAAACCTTTTGTAATGAGGTGAGCCACATAGAAGGATTTCCTGACCACTGTGGTGATGTGATTATCAAAGGAGAGACTACTGTCCAACTGTGTCCCAAGGTCTCTTATCACACTTTCGGCATTAAGTAGACTACCACTTATGTGGTAGTTCATGGGTACAGAGTTTTTACCAAAGGGGATGACAATACACTTTTTGGCATTGAGCTTCAGGCCATGGCTTTGACACCAGGCATCTGTCTCAGTGAGGCCCTTTTGTAGTATGTCCACATCGTTAGGAGTTTTGATTATGGCTCCTAGTTTGCAGTCATCTGCAAACTTTGTTAGCCAAAGACCTTCTGTGTTAGCCTGTACTTCACAGAAGTAGATACCAAACAGGAGAGGACCAAGGACTGAACCCTGTGTACTCCATTTGTCACTAGTCTGTAGTCGGATTTGGAGTCTGCTACTTTCACAGTGTGGGTTCTGTCCATGGGCCAGTTGGAAACCCATCTTGTGATGTAGGGATTTATACCTAGTTTAGTGAGCGTATCTATAATTCCAGAGTGGCAGATGGTGTTGAAAGCCTTGGCGAGATCTAGATAAGCTGTGTGAACCACCTTACCCTCATCTCTGCTTCAAAGAAGTTAATCAGGTTTAGGAGACATGATCTGCCTTTTACAAGCCTGAACTGGGTAAGGTCCAGAGTTTGGAGATTACCAATGTCTTTGTTTATGAGTTCCATGATGATACATTCCATGGCCTTGCAGACCAGGCTCGTCAGGCTAATGGGGTGGTAGTTCCCAGGGTCTGTCATGGCTACCCCTTTGTGGAGTGGGATAACCATCACGGTGTGCCATTCAGTGGGCACAAAGACTGAGATGAGGCTATGATTGAACATGGTACTTAGTTAGGGTGCCAGTTCATTCTGTAGTTCATGTAGAACGCAGCCTGGGATATTGTCAGGTCCCATGCATGCTGTGTTCTTGGCTTTGGAGAGTGTGTTTTTTACCTATGCAGCCATAATTACAGGAACTTTGCATTCTTCCGGTATACAGATGGGCCCTTTAGGGGATGAGAGGAGGGTAATGTTAGCACTGAACCTATCTGCCAGGATGTTGGCAATATCAGTTGGTTCTGTATATTTAGTGCCATTGTGCTGTAACTCAGAGAAAATCTGAGTGTTGCCTTGAGATTCTTGACATATCTATAGAATGCTTTGTGGTTGTCTTTAGAGTCAATGGCAATTTTGTTTCGTAACTAGCTTTGGAGGATTTTATGAGGGAATCTCAGCTTCTTACTGAGGTTGACCAGGGAGATCCTCCAGTCATGGGATTTTACTCTTTTTTGCAACAGTTTTTTTCTTCTGTTGTAGAGTTTGTCTATGGCAGAAGACCACCAGATTGGCTTCCATTTTTTGGAGGATAACATCTTGGTTCTCTTAGGGATAGCATGATCCATGCACTTGTGTAAGTGCTTATAAAGTGCATTTGTGTAGGATTCAGCAGTCGTACCTCTATTGTCAGTATGCATGGGTGTCATGATGTTTGCCACTTCTGTCTTAAGAAGTGTGAAGTTGGCTTTGGAGAAGTTTTTTACGGTGGTTTCCCTAATTGGGGGTGGGGGCGGGATGTGAATGTCTAGAGTGATTAGCTTGAGGTAGGATCTGACCAACGAGGAACTGACCTCTGGTGTGGAACACTGGTTGCCCATGTTGGTAATGACCAGGTCTAGGATATTGCTGCCCCTGGTGGGGGTGTGAATAAGTTGATCTAAGGCATTGGAATTTATGAATTCCAGAAAATGTTGAGCAAAAGAGTTGGTACATGAGTAATTTTCCCAGTTAATGGTGGGGTAGTTGAAATCACCCATTATTAGGGTGTTGGGTTGTACCCTAATACTTTCCAGTGTATCAAGAAATGAGAAGTGGGAATCCTGGGGCATGGTGGGGGGTCTGTAGCAAGCTACAATGTGGATTGCGGTCTTGCCCAGTAATAGTTGCACTTGGATAATCTCGGATGCATTATGCTGTGCAACAATCCTGGAGGTGTGGATATCCTTAAGGAATATGGACATGCCTCCACCTTTAGTGCTTTGTTCTGGGTTTGGTGGCCGAAAGGTGTGGTATGAATTATAGCCTGGTAACGCAGGGGCGCTCTCTGGAGCTTTGAACCTGGTCTCTGTCACTGCACAGATGTCGATGTTCTCCATTTTAAGGAGTGCCTCGAGTGAGTCATTTTGAGGTTTAGACTTCTAACATTGAGTAGCATTACCCTCAGATTTTGCTTGCTTGTACCTGTTACAGTGGTGAATTTGTCATTTGAACCTTGCCTAAAAAAGGCACTATAGGGGTGGCAAGAGTCTTAGCCAATATCTGGAATTCCAAGGACAACAGGTGCAGGCCATCTCTGGCAAAGCATCGTGGTCTGTCGATCATGTCATCCCAGGCAGACAAATACTGGATCACCTTAGAATGACACCAGAAGCTTAGCCAATTGTTGAAGTCAATCATTTTGTCCTTGTACTGTGGTGTCATTCTGGGTGATGCCAGGATGCTACTCAGGGCTAAGGTCATACCTGCCTAGGCTACAGGATCGGAGAGCTCCTCCATGTCTCTTTTCATTGAGTCCAGGGAGGTACATCTCAGGTCATTCACATCAACATGGACAATGACAGTGTCATATTTGGACTTGTTGTGGAGTGACCTGAGTGCGTGCATTATGTGGCACATCCTGGCACCTGACAGGCAGTTGACAGTAACTTTCTCCTTGTTTAGCCTTGTGAGTGGAACATCAGTGTGCCTGACTATAGAGCCACCTATGACTAGAGTGTCGGGTACGTTGTGCCTTATGGGCTGTGGTTGAGTGGCACACTGAGTTTGTGGACTATGTGTCATTTGGGTTGTGTTGGGGGGGTGGAGTTTGCTTGCATTTCTGCTTTGGAGGTCATTGATGCTTGGGCAGGTTTTTATTGAGAGCATCTATAAATGTAGGTGTGTGTTTTGTGTTTCTATGTGTGTGTTTTGGTTGTGTAGGTTTTGGGGGACTATGTGAAGAGTGTGGTGTGGTGCAAGTGTTTACCTTCTCCTCTTGACTGTCTAGTCCAGTTTTGGTGAAGAGAGCTTTGCTTCCAGTTTGGCTATATAAGTGCATCTCTCACAGGTTGTATTGTTGGGTTGTAGGAGAAGAGGGTTGTCTGTGTACATGAGGCAATTGCTGCATTGCCCCAAGATGCCCAGATTTATCAAGTAGACAGGAGGAATCACCAGGAGCTGACCCTTAGACATGCCTGGATGGATGCTTATTTATTAAGTACTAAAAACTGCTTTCCTCTTGACAAGTGAGGAAAGTTGAGTGCTGTAGTAATTTGCAGCTTATTTAGTGCTTACGAGTTCTGAACAAATGCTGAGTTCAAAGAAACAGATTTGAGTGCTGAAACTAAAAAACTGGCTATTTCTAAGAAACAAAATTAAGCTAGAAGGCTTCCCAACAACACAGAAAGGCTTGGGGCTCAAAAGCCTACAAACAGTCTAGACCACTTACAGGAAAGGCAGGAAACAAGCTTATTTTTTTTTCTTTCCCAGATGCTCTCTTTGTACACAGTAGGAGTGCCTGAAATCAGAATATGATCTCACTGCACTCAGTTGAGTGAGCAAATGAGATGGGCCCAGGAGTATCCAAACACAAATTTACAAGAGGGGCGGGCAGTTTCAAAGCCACCAAGATTAACACCAAAACAAAACCAGGGAGGATGGGTGGGGAACTAACTGAAAAAACAGAGTCAAAACTTACAGTTCAGTTAATATTCAATGCAACACAAATAAATCAATTAAAATGCTGTATTATTTGAAAAAAGTGCAGATAAAAGGTGCTTAAATTCTCTTATACATCCAGTTGAATACAGCTAGATCTTAGCCGGCCAAAGCTCAGGTTTTAAGCAGACAATATTCCAAAATGTACCACTTAAATAGGCAGTAACAGAATATCAATGAATGAGACTACCCCCAACAGCAATTACTGTCTATGCAGGAATTCTAGCAGGCAATAAAATCTAGAAAACATTAACTGAAAAAATTATCATTGAAAAATACACTATTGACAGAGAAATGATTATAATCTAGTTGCCCTAAGTTTTAAAACAGGGCCAATGGAAATACAATCATTCAAACCAGGTGCCAGATTTATCCCTAATAATAATTGCCAGAATAATTTACAGTACTCAGTCCTGGTTTCCCAAGCACCCTCTTTAGGGTTCAAAGCTACTTTCTCTTAAAAAAAATAAAATAAAATTATTATTTACACACACTTTTCTGTGTTTATCTAGAGCATTATTCTGCATACCTCTTCTGATGTCATAAAGATGTTCATAAATATGTTTTTACTATGTCTTTCAGTCTTTCTGACATTAAAAAAAGATGGACAAGCCACACTGGTAACTAGATAAATGACCTCCTTGCTATTACAATTATGAAACTTCTTAGCAATTAAATGTTTATTTCTGAAAGGGAGATAATAGTCTATCTTATTTAAACTATAAGGGCACTTACTGCAGGAATCTCACTTAAATGTGCTGATCCTAGATTTACTGGAATTCAATATATGGGGGTTCTATAATCATATAACACTTTAACATTTCTGCCATTTGTATATACTACTACAGGATTATTTGAAAAAAGAGCTAAAGTGTGAGGGATAGTCATAACTCTCCCCAGTATTTCAAAATAATATCTCAACCAACTTATTATAGTAAAAAACCTCCAAGCTTCATCAGAAACGTAAACAAAAGGAAACAGCACTTTTTAAAATAAATAAAACATGATGTCATTTCCTTTGGAACAGTGTGTCAATCAACAGAAAAAAGAACAATAAAAAATTCTTTTATAAAAAATATATAAAATACTAAACAATCATGTAGATTATATATAATAGTATAAAATATGAGTTTTAAAACTGGGGTACTATAATAAAATACCAAAACCATACCTTAATGGCATATGATATATATACACACATACCTGAATAATTACACCCGAAAGGGTGAACCTATCTTTGGTAACTTTTATATCTGAGTAGGGAAGAGATGTTACATGATTCATTAAGACCAGGGTAAGAGTAGGCATCAACCCCAATTTGCCACTCTAATTCCCTCGTCTCCAAAAACAGTGACTGGGGTCCACCTCTAGGGCCCATAGAAACATGTTCAATTCCCATAAACTCAAAACTGTGGCCTATATTGTTAATTATATGCTTAGATAAGGCATTGTCAAGTTTTTTATTTTTTATTGCATAAAGGTGCTGGTAGATTCGGTCACTAAGTCTGCGATCAGTTTTCCCTATGTAAAAACAGGGACAACACACACAAAAAGCAACGTACACAATTGATTTTGTGTTACAATTAATTCTAGAGTGTATGTTGTATTTCTTGTTCCTGATTGTAAACGAACTACCAACCTTCATAAATTTACATCTATTACAAAAGCCACAAGGGCCATTACCCACTTTTCTTGAAGTATGCGAAGGATAAGAAGGTCTTTGAAGTAGTTCTTTTAAATTCTTACCCCTTCTATAAACAATCGAGGGGGATGGGCCCAACTTGTGAAGTAAGAAGGAGTAATTGTGAATGAAGTACCAGTTCTTTTTGATAATTGCCCAAATAGAGCCTACTTCCTTAAAGAAGGTTAGCACAAAACTGGTACTAAAATCAGAAGTAGATTGGGAGGTAGTGTCGATATCATTTTCCATGGTAAAGCAACCTGAAAACCCTAGATCACATGAATGGTCGGCGATAGTCAACTCATAAGAGTTAGAAATTAATAAAGGTTTGTAAAAACCAGAGGATCTTTTCGTAACAACCTCATCAATAATTTCATCAATCATGGAGGGCGGGTAATCCCTATTGGAGAAGAGATCTTTTAAGAAACTACACTCAGTTTCAAAAGCCTCCTGTGTACTGCACATCTGACCAATTGGCCCTTAACAATCGATCTTTTCTGTTTTGGGGGGTGGTTGCTAGAGTAGTGTAGGAAGCTATTACAGTAGGTATCCTTCCTATAAATGCAAGATAAGTAACAGTTATTAAGGAAGTCTTTCATAAGTTTAACATCTAGGTAGTCAATTTCAATTGAAGAAAAATGTGAGGTAAACTTCAAAAATGTGGAAGACGCATTCATCAGTTGTAACAGCTCTGTAGCTTCACAAGAATGAACAAACTTCACTTTTTCTTGAAAGGTAGGATTGACCCTAAAGAACTCTTTTTCCCAGTCCACAGGGAGACCCCATGGCAATACCCTGCTTTTGCAGATAGTATTGGTTGTCAAACAGGAAATAGTTGGAAGAAAGGGTAATTTCCAATAATTGGATTACAGTGGATATTTCTTCCTTTGTTGCCCCTAATCCCACCAACATGAGTTCAACCCATTCCACCGCTTCCAAATGCGGATGGACGATATAAATCGACTACGTCGATTGTTAAAAAATTATATGATGGGTCAAAAACAATGTTATTGATAGATCGTAGAAAAGACCAAGAATCCTTACAAATTTCAGGGTTTTCCTTAAGGTATTTTGTAAGGATACCATGAATGACCCTGGATGAGGGGTGAGTAATAGAGCATCTACCATCAACCAGGGCGTGGGTCCCCTAGGTTTTTATGAATTTTTGGGACACCAAACATCACAGGTACCTTGGGAGAGGAAATATTGATGAAATTAAAAGTGTCTAGGTCGATGAGGCCGTCAATAAATAAATCCCTAAAGTAGCCACTAATCTTTTTATGTGCCCCCACCATCTCATTCAATGATGAGTGTTCATATGCTGGTGAGTCCAGAACCGATTGCATTCTCCTATTGTAATCACAAACATCAAAGATGACCAGGCCTCCTCCTTTATCAGGTTTCATTACCCTAACGGGTAATTGGGAAACCTGGTCAAGTGCATTTCTTTGTTCATAAGATATATTGCTTTGATGCCTGGACCCTTGTACTCTTCCAAATAGGTGTCTAAAATCTAATTCACAAACATTTTCAAAAATGCTCAGATTAGGATGAAGAGGAGGATTGTAAGTACTAAGCAGTTTGAACATAGGACATTCACCGAAAGTAATATTATCAAACAAGATTTTCAAATTCAATTTACGCACATAGCATTTACGTGTTTTGTTTTGTTTCCAATAAAGAGCGTTTAACTGGTTTGGCTCCTTCGGCTTGGAGGTTTCTTACTTTGGTTTGTTGTTCTACTGTCTGTGATTTCCATAACTTATTATAGTAGTTAAAGTCTAAGAATAGAGCTCTGCTAAAGTCTGTATTATTAACACAATCATTAGCTGGGGTTTCCTTTAAAGTCTTACATTGTAATGTTCTTTCCACATCCATAACTGGAACATATTTCTTACCCCAGCCCAAAGCGTCATCCTTGATGGGGTTAATAAAATTATATGGATAACCCCTTTCCACATATAATATATGAATAAAATCATTCTCAGAAAGAAAATCATCATAATCAGATATCATTCAGGTATGAGTTTGCCACTTTGTTTACAATGCAAAGGGATTTCAAATGACCAGATTTCGGACAGCTGGCACAATCAGAGAGAGGCCTGGAATTTGGAACTTGGTTAAATTCTGATATTATGTTAGAGGTACCAGATACTACTGAACAATTAGGTTCATATATGGACATGCTTAGACATTTACAGGACAATTTGTTTAAATATTGTAGCATTTTTGGACAATTGTTTTCTAATGGAGTGTTTAGTCAGAAAGCAAGTGACTAAAGGACTGAGGGCTTCAAATATCCTAACAATGTGACTGTTGGAATTAATGGAAATGTTCAACAGGAGGGGTCTCAACTAATGAGAGCCATTATTTATTTATTTTTTAAAACAGCTTTATTGAGATAAATATTGTCAAATAGACATAAACTAAAGATATGTACATTTTTCAATATGAGTAACATAACAAAATAAGAAAATAAAACAAAGATTTTAAACTATATACAATGACATTCTCCACAAGAGTCAAATATTAATAAACAAGGGCATTAAAATATGAGGATTGTAAAAAAAATGTCATTACTTGTTCAGTAAATCATATACTTTTTTCCACACATTACATGAATTAGTATTCCTAGAAGATCTTGCAGTATTGGTCAAAATTTCTAAGTTACAGACTTCAAGAAGTAATTTTTTTAATTCAATTATTGAGGGTGAAGTATGAGACTTCCAGTTTCTTGTAATGATTTTTCTGTCAATGGATAGAATCGACCAAATCAGAGGTTGATTAAATTCTCTGATACGATTAGGAACAGGCATTTTAAATAAAACTTGTGATTTAGAAAGATAAAAATTATCTGTAAAAATAGCTTGTAAAAAGAAATTAACATCTGTCCAAAATGTATTTAATTCTATACAATCAAACATCATGTGTGCCCAATCTGCATTAACTACTTTGTTACATCTCCAACAATTGGTATTTTTTTAATTAAATTTACTTAAAGAAAATGGTGTAATAAAAGAACTATGCAAATACCTCCATGTAAAAATTTTCCATTTAAGTGATGAAGTGGTTACACTTGCTGACTGTAAGACATTTTGTCCGAATCTGTAGGGATAATTATTAATTAAAGTAAAATAGTTCCAATAACTTTCTGAAGATTTATCTCAATCAAATCTGATTGCTTTATATAAATGAGATAAAATATTTTTAGATGTAGAATTATTTTGTAAAGCTATTACCATATATTGAAATAATTTAGGTATTGTAGTTTTTGTTGTTAAAGATATAGAATCCATTTTATTTAGAACATATTTCCTAGCTTCCTGTAAATCTAACCAAAAGAATGAATTGTATTCATATTCATTTTTTAATATGTTTGTAGTTTTCAGATCATTCTTAGACATCAATTGAAACCAAAATATTAAGTTTTTCTGTTGAAAATAAAGCATTGTATTATAATCAGTGAAAGCTATAGGAAAAAGAATATATATCCACTCTTAATAAATATTGAATTTGTAACTATAATTTCTAAAATATTTCAAAAGAAGAATTATATAGTTGGAGTTAAATTTTTGAGAAGAATAAGATAAGAAATATTATTTTATTACCCAAATAAAGGAGTTACTTAGTATAGTTAACTTCTGAAGTTTGTTGTTATTTATAGAATTGCTAATTAAGATTTCTAGGGTATTTTTCCAATTAGACATATAATTATTATGTATAAGTTGGTAAATGGTTTTGGCCATTGAGGAAACAGAATAGATTTCCAGATTAGGCATAGCTATACCACCTTTTTCCCAATTTTTCATATGATTAGATAGAGCTATTCTGGGTTTAATCGGGGACCATAAAAATTTGTGTATCAAGGAATTAAATGTTTTAATAATCTGAATAGGAGGAGGTAATGAGATGGACTGTATAATATATAACATTTTAGGTAATGAAATCATCTTTATTATTAAACGTTTTTCATCCATGGAGAAATTAATTTTATTCCATTTTCAATAAGATTTTATATTGCCAATAAACTCTTATTGTAGTTTATTTTAATGATATCTTTTATATGTTTTGTAATTATAATACCCAAATAAAGTAGTTCATCAGATTTTACTAGATATTTATTATAGGCTGCTTGTAGTTCAAATTTTTATGACCAATTAATAAGATTTGAGTTTTATCATTGTTGAACAATAAACCAGATTTCTTTTGAAAAAGTTCAATATTACTAAAGAGAGCATGAATAGATGATTCATCACCAAGAGTAATAAGAATGTCATCTGCGAACATTTGTATTTTGGAAGATTTATTGGAATTTAATTTAAATCCTTGAATATTTTCATTATCTCTTATCAAATTGGCCCATGGTTCCATAATAAGGGTAAATAATAAGGGAGATAAGGGACAACCCTGCTTTGTTCCTTTAATAATATGGATATTTTGGGAAATATTAGTACCTATTTTAATATATGATTGACTACCCTGATATAATTGATTAAATTGATAAAGCTCTTTGAAAATTTTAGTTCTTCCAGTAATATAAATAAATAATCCCAATTAACTGAGTCAAAGACACAATTTATATCTAAACTAATTAGTGTTAGATTATTATTTAAATATTTGACTGATTCTATTAAAGTTAATGGTCTTTAATGTTATCATAAGTATTTCTATTAGTTATGAATCTTCACCTAAGATAGGTACAACATTTTTTAGTCTTTCTGCAAAAATTGATATAATCATTTTATAATCAATATTTAGCAAAGAAATAGGTCTATAGGATGAACATTTAACTGGATCTTTATTAGGTTTAAGAATAGGAGGGATAAAAGTATACTTCCAAGAGGGGGGTATTAACTTACTATTTTGGGATAAATTATATACTTTATGAAGTAATTTTATAGCATTAGTTGGTAAATTTTATATATTTCTGGGATGATTCCATAATTTCCTGGGGACTTTATTTAATTTTAAATTATTAATCTGGGTTTGAATGTCTTTAAAGGAGATAGGTTTAATTATAGAATTAGCTTCTTCATTTGTGAGTCTTTTTTTAGTAAATATATTAATAAAGGTTTTAATTTCTTGATTAGAGTCAATTATTTTTGATTGTTGATTAATATTAATACAAAATTCTCTGAATTAATCTAGAATATTTTGTATGTCTGAAGCCATCTTTTTCTTTCTAGGGGAAAATTTCATTATATGATTCATTTTATTTATTTTTTTGGTTTTGTTAGCTAATACATTTAAAGATTTGGCATTTGTGGAAAATTAAAAAAAAATATATTTCTCTAAAATAATAATGTTTTTATGATTTAGGATTTCAATATATTTATTGTTCAAAGAATTTATTTCACTTTTCTTGTCATTATTATTTAGATCTGACTCTTGGTTATGTTTCAATTAATCTAATTTAAGTTGAATCTCTAATAACTGTTTATCCCAACTTTTCCTTTTTATATGGTATCAGTTAATAATTCTCCCATATAAAAATGCTTTTAGGGCATCCCAAACAAAAATTTCTGAGGAGTTATTATTATTATTTAGTTCTATAAAATTTTGTTTCCAAAATTAAAAATTCTTTAAAATATTTCAACTTTGTGATATAAGCAGGTATTATTCTTATCTGTGCATTGTAATTTGAATTAAATCAAATTTCAAATATTATTGAATTATGGTCTGATATTGAGCAAGAAATAACCTTGGTGTTGACCGAAGATCCTAATAAGTCATTAGAAAATAAGACTTTATCTATTTTTGAATAGGTGTAATGTCTATGGGAGAAAAAAAGTGTAGTTTAAAGAATCAGAATCTGCAAGGGAATTAATATCTTTCAGATGATATGATTCTAGAAAATCTTTTAATGATTTGGCTGAAGTTGTAACCCTTCTTTTATTATGAGATGTTGATTCTTTGGTATCTAAAATACAATTAAAAGCCCCTGCTAATATTAAGGACTCCTTGGAATATTGTACTATAAGATCAAGATGTTGTTTTACTTTATTGATACCTATTCCTGGTCATCATCATCATCATCTTCTTTCGGCTGTTCCCGTTAGGGGTCGCCACAGCATATCACCTGTTTCCATTTCTTCCTGTCCTCTGCATCTTGCTCTGTCACACCAACCACCTGCATGTCCTCTCTCACCACATCCGTAAACCTTATCTTTGGCCTTCCTCTTTTCCTGTTACCTGGTAGCTTCATCCTTAGCATATTTTTCCCAATATACTCAGCATCCCTCCTCAGCACATGTCCAAACCAACGTAATCGTGCCTCTCTGGCTTTGTCTCCAAACCTTCCAACCTGGGCTGACCCTCTATTGATACCTATTCCTTGTATCCAATATAAATTGATTAGTATAAATTTTCTTATTAAATTCGACTGTGAGAAGACAAAACATTCCTTTATTATCTTTATAAGTATTGGTAGTCTTTGGGCAAGGTAAAGCATTGTTCCACAAAATTGCTACCCTTCTTTTCTTTTGAAGATTTTCTGAACTAACTAATGTTGTATATGATATAGTTTCTAATCTAAACATATATTCTGATTTCATATGAGTTTCTTGTAAAAAAATTAATTGGAATTTGTGTAATTTAAGATATTTGAATAAACTTCCCCTCTTATTTGAGTTATTAAATCCATTAACATTAATAGAAATACTCTTTAATGAAGTCATAAGGAGTAAAATTTGTGAAAAGGGTGTATTTTGACCAAAAACATATCAAATAGTTAAGAATTAAAGGAATTCGAAGGAAAAGTTTAGATTGACTGCATAGTAATAGAGATGAAAAATATTAGTGTATTACTATAACATTACTTTGTATTGTGAAGAATGTCAAAAACAAAACTGTAACAAACTTTTATAACATAAGCTAGTAACATCAGAACCCCCCATAACCTTCCTGGAGTATAATACTCCTAATCCAAGTGACATATAATCACTCAGATTAACCTCTTGTCAGTAACAACCTCTGATCAGCATCTGTCTAAGAGAAAAAATTCCAATCTAAGTAAATCAATCTTAGCTGCTAAAAAAAAATCAAGATATTTAATAAGTTTAAATTAGTAACAGAAACATTATGCAAAAGGCAAATATGATACAGTATTTAAAAAGAATCACTTTGAAGAATTGCAGTATTAATTAATTTCTATTAACATAATTTAATACTCCTGTTTCAGAAACCTTTAAGTGAAGGAAACATTTAACTCCAAAAAGATTTTATACATATATCAACCTTCATTATTATATTATGTAGCTATTATTTGCCTATGAAAAAATGACATTGGCTATCCTAGAAGTGAATTTAAGTTCTATTAGTCTCACTATGAATCTAGATATTGAAGACAAATAACCATAACGTATAGTTGATATGATTGCAAATAACAATTATGATAAAACAATTTATAAATAATATATTTTTATATAAGTAAGGAATTGATAAATTATACATAACTAAATCATAAATACAAGTAAATTAATATTCTAAAACTCTCATATTTTCTTAATATGATATTCTAATGAACTAAAGAAAGAAATTAAAATTAATGATCTACTAGTGAAGGTATGGATTATTCTCATTTGTAATAACTTAATTGTATTTACTTTAATTGTATTTATGCATTAATAATGATCTTTTAAGAACAAGTGCGGTGTTAATAAAAATTATTTCTAAATGATTGCTCAAAATATAAGGAGTAATTTAGTTTTCATCTATAGCATAAATAGTTTGTTGACAGTGTTGCTCTCGCCAGCTCAAACCACCAATTCAATGTGCTTATTCTTTTCCTTATTCATTTTAGTCACAGCATATTGTCTAGATGTTGAATTCATAATAATTGTCATTCTATTTGACTATGTTCATCAACATCCTAGTTATGTTACCAAACCTATTAAGTTGCTGTGAGAAAGTATTATTTTGCTGCTTATTAAAATGATTAAACAGACAATTATATATGTATACAAAACAGTCACAATAAATGGTACCTAAGTACTATCACACCCACATTTCCAACTGCAGAAGTGACCCATTTCAAATCCGTTCACTTGTCAAAAGAAAATACTGAAACTATCTAGGCAAGAGTGTGTCACTAAACTGTAATTTTTCTGGGATCGTGGGAATTTCTGCACATATTATATCTGTTAATTGTCTTTAAAATAATTGTGTGTTTTAATGTTAGTGTCTCATTACAAATTGTTCCACATGTATTTCTTTCCATCTATACAGCAAAGAACCCTACTCTGTACTACTTTGGGAGTAAACAAATTGCACATATCTTCAGTGTAGTAATGGCATGACCACTAAGCTGTATTTTTACTGGGAATTGTATTGAATGCAGCACAGATTTGCAGCTTCCATATATAATTACTTACTCTTCACCTGTATTTGCAAATGTATGAATCACTTCAAAATACCTCCTAAATGCTGTGCCTTTTCAAATGGTCAAACTGAAACATTATTTGTGACATTTTCAAGACAAGATTTACCACCAGCCTATGCAGAGAGCTCTGAAGATTGCTTCACTTTTTTTGGCCAACTACAAAACGATCTCAACCCTGTTAACATCAGTGTGAAGTAACATCTATATTCTTGTGATTTACTGACTTCAGTGACACATACCAGTACCCAAAACAGGCTGACAACAGCTCTCGACTGTAGAAAAGTCAGAAAGCAAGCCGCTTATGCAGTTCCTTTCGAATGTGGCTACGACAATACACAAGTACCCAATAAATTCATTGTGACTATTATTATGTTTGCATAAAGAAATTGTCTCACACTGAAACCTCAAAGATGAAAATAAAGCTACTGGATTTATATCACAATATGTATTAGTTTGGAGAACACTGAAGCTATGATGAACTTCACTTAGAACCGTAAAATTTAATTATTCCTCAACTTTGTAATGCAAATCTACTGTGGCACAACTCTACTTTATTTCGTGTCTAACTCCATTAGAATTAGAAAAGGGTTTTTGTTAACATATGAGTAATTATATCACTTCACCCACTAATAGCATTAATGTCTAATCTCTGTTGTTTTTTTTTTCTTTTTCTTTTTCCTTCAAAGCGTTAGAGTGTTCAGATGTCTTTGACACTTTACTTCCGGTTTAAAGATTTGAGGTTTCTGTATCAACAATTAAGTTATAACTCAAGGGAGAAAGTCCATAGTAGAAGACTGATCATGAAGTAGGTCTCAAGCTGAATCTGATTAACTGCAAACTTTCAAATTTTCAGTGGGAAAAGGTGAGTAGGAGACACTTTTAACTATAGAATAACTCGAGCCGCTGATGCCGCTCGCAGGTGGTGAAACAACAGACCCTGTCTGTTTTGCAATCACGAAAGCCGTTATACAATTCACAAATAATTAAAGACAGCCTCTTTAGACCAGAGGCCAACACTGTAAACAACAAAACACCCCAGTTTCAACCTCAGACCAACAGACCAACACCACAACTCTCCAACAAAAGAAACAAATCAGCCAAAAAATAAATAAAAAAAGAAAAAGCAAGCATACAAAAATGAGAGGGAGACAACAGCAGCAGCAATGTCGACCCCATACCACTAGACAACTTCGTACATTTCCAACAGCAACTTTTGAGCCCACGACATTCCCAGACATTTCCAACAGTAACCCCAAAATTCAAACTCAGTCCAGACATCGTATATAGAAACATATCATGTTTTATATTAGCTCCGGACACTACCAACAACAAAGATTATGTTTAAAATAGCTCTGGACGTTAATAAGAGAAAGCATATGCATAAAATAACTTTATACATGCACTAAAATCATGTCTATAGAAACTCCTCAAAGACAATATAAACTGTCACTATCAATACAATGCTAACTTAAATATAAGCACCTAGTCATTGAGACATGTTATTAGAGAAGATATTTATCCAAATAAAGTTGCAACTCATAGATATAACTGAACTTCAATACAAATGGCAACAGGACTACAATAATAATTTAATTTAAGCAGTAACCCATACCTATCAAATAAGAAACAATTAAACTTTGCATAATAAGCATCAAATAAAACAGAAAAGACTACATTTAAAAAGTATAATAAACAGTGATAAAATCTTACTTGTTGTTCCAGTTTTCACTTTCCCCAACCTTATGGGTCATTAGTATGTTTAGAACAAACAACATAGGTTTCCAGTGTGAATAGAAACAAATAATTGCAGGATTTTTATTTTCTTAGCTTCTTCTTATGCTCATGAGTTTTCCAGGTTCCATTTTTGGCTAATCTCTTCAAGTTAGCATTGGCCCAATTCATTTCTTCTACTCTGTCCAAACGTTTGTTAGATTTAACAAAAGTAAGAGCACTGTCCAGATCTTCAAATATTTTAGAGGTATCCTGGTAGAATATTTTTAGCCTTGCAGGAAACAATAGATGAGATTTTATTTGATTTGTTTAAGACCTCTTATCAATGGTAGGAAAACTTTCTTTTTGCAATTACCACAGGAGAATAGTCATTATTAAAACAACCTAAATTGTCTTTTATTTTAATTGGAGATTTTGCCCATGCTGTCTTTAAGTCAATTTCCATATCATGCAAGAAAAGGAATTTTACTATCACAGATCTTGCAGAATTACTTTTTATTTTTTGATGAGACCAAAGATCTGTGTGCTCTTTCAATACCATGTGAAAGAGCTTCAGGTAATTCTAGGATTTCAGGTAGCCATAAAGACAAGAACTTTTCCATACTATCTCCTTCTATATTTGTTGGTAAGCCAAAGATTTTTATATTATTATGACATGACCTGTTTTCTAGATCATCTATTTTAGACAAAAGGAGAGTATTTTGCTTTAAAAGAAATTATGTTATGCTCACCTTCTTGGAGCCTAGAATCCATATCATTTAAGGCTGTTTCAGTACCTGAAATCTGTTCTTTCTGTTGTTTTAAATCTTCATGTATAATGTTCATTTGTTTATTTATTTATTTATTTTATTTATTTATATTTGTTGACCGGAAGTGTCCGACTGGACATAGGTCCATTTTCAGCAGAGGCCTGGGGAGAAAAGCTCCACAGTTAAAATAAACAGACAGTAGTTACATTGGATTACATAGCGATTAACAATTTACATAGCAATTACTTACAACATATTTACAGATGAAGAACATAGTACATCAGTAGACAACTAGAATCTTTATCTGTGAAGTACATAACAGACATTAACAAATGTTACAAGAAGAAGATCCTGCTGTATATTAAGTACTGGCTTATGAGCATCTGAGCTTGCTATAATCAAGGTAGTTAGTGGAGTGGAAAGAAAGGTAGTGGTTGGATGGGGAGGGTGATATTAGAGTGTGAGTTGCAAGGGCATAGCCAGCATGTTTTTAGGTGCACTTTTAGTAAAGTTTTGAAGTGGGTGTTTAGTACAGCTCTCCTTAAAACTATCCAATTTCAGGTCCATTCTATCCATTCTACTAGTTAGTTCTTGAATGTTAACTAACAAGGATTGTAATTCCTTTTTAAAAGTTGTGTCCTGATGAGAAGATTTGTTGAAGCTCATCTTGTGACTGAAATAATTCAGAAGATCTCTGATGTTTTTTGACAGGAAAAAATAAAATAATCAAAAAGATTTTTTTATACTATCCTTGTATAAGGTATAAAATATCCTTATATTAAAAAATATCCAGATTTCTGATAGATATATTTTGAAAATCCTGTCAGAGAAAATTGGAATAGACAGAGCTGAAGAGAAGTGCTGTTACTCAGAGCACATCTTGGCCATGCCCCCTTAGAGCCATTATTAAGAATAACGCGTATGTTATGTCTCTATTACTTAATGACATTAATCAATTGAGTAATGCTACTTTTAATGATTTATTGTTTTCTCTGAAAGGAAAGAAGGACAAATATTATGTAGTTCTTTATAAGGCTGATGAGAGGATCAATGTTTCAAAAAGAGAAAGAAATTAAAAATAGAAAGGGCTACCGAAGTAAAAAAAAAGCCTATTCTTTGATAAGTTATTCTGCTTTTAATAATAAAAAGACTCCTGAAGTTCCTTAAGAGTCTGATTATGATGTTGGTAATAAAAACAATTGTGTTAACTTAAATTGCCCTAATGTGGAGGATAATAATGGATCTAATACTGATGAAGTCCTGATACCTATGGACGAAAGTGCTTGACTAGAGTATTGTTTGTTTTGATATCTGTTTTCTACATTAAAGTGCCTTTTATCAACATTTTTAGTATTTGGCTTGCGCTATACAAGTTTTTTTTTGTTATTTGGTCATTTTTTACCTTGTACACACACTGTTGTTTTTTCTGTATCTAATATTGATGATCCTTTGGAGAACCCCCCCACCCCACCCCTAGACAGTCACATAGAATACAGAATAACTGCTCCTGAAAAAGGGGAGATTTTCTGAATCAGTCCCCATAATCAATAAGAGGGGCCAGAGGAAAAGGAAGAAATGGAAGAAAATATTTCATGTTCCAGCTCTTACTACATTGGAACACCTTATTATTCATAATGGGGTGGTTATAGAACAAGATAAGTTTAAAGTTTATAATTATACTAACTTGCATATTAAAGAAATACATTTTTCAGTTTAAAAAAAAAATAAAGTTTTTCCTTTTACCCCTTCTCATTCTTTTAACATTGGTAATACTCTTACTGACTTTAAATTGCTCCTTAGGAAAGATAATTTGGACCTTTTATATCATAATAATTTTATAACCGCTGATGAACCTATTTTTAAGAAAAAAAGTATTTTCAACCTCCCTCTGCATATTGTTCTACAAAGTTTTGAGTCACTAATAGAGCGAGATTTTAGGGAACTAGCAGTAAAATGTATGTTTAGAAATATTAACTTGAGCCTTGCAGAGAGAGGGGTTGTAAAAGAACTTCCACTTATAAAACTATGTGTGGGATGAAACCTGATGAAGGGGCTGGATTGGTTTTAATGGCTACAGTACAATATATCGGCAGGATATGGAACATATTATATGAGGGTGATAAATGTACTCTGGTTTCTAAAAATGAGGTTAATATTACCTACCATAATATTCATATGGCTTTGAAAGATCTTCATATGCAAAATGTTATAGGCTTGCTAGATTTTCTTAGAATTGAGAATGCTAGGATACCTACTATATTTGGTATACTTAAAGTGCATAAGGACATACTAGACCCATCTTTTGACAGTGGCAGCTAATGGTTCAACAATAAACTCCCTAGCTGTATTTATTGATAGAAAACTTAAAATATTTTATGATAACAGAACCCACACCTTAAAAGATTCCTGGGATTTTTTAGTAAGACTTGGGAGTATATAATTTATAGAGGATGCATTAAAAGTTACTATTGATATTATGGATTTATTTTCATTAATTCCACATTTTGGTTTTAAATTGGTTCAAAGAAGCTTTACATACTTGTGATTTCCTGAGCAATAAGGATATTAGACTTAGAATGTATGGAACTAACACTGAATAATAATTATGTGTATTTTGAAGGTGAAATTTTTAAATGAATGATTCAGATAGCTATGGGTGTGGTATGGGCCCGCATTTTTGCCAATTTTGTACTTCTTACTTGGGAAAGAAGATTTATTTTGGATTCCCCTTATTATAAGTATTGTTATCAAATCTGAAAAGGAGTAAGATGAAAGTGATCAACTTATGGTTTATTAGGTTTTTTATTAAAGTTCATTTTGTGGACTTTGGCTGGATTCATTATTCTAGTGTAAGCTCCTATGTTTTTGCCACTATCATGGTGGACTTGGATTTCTCATTTTGTGCAGTCAGTTTTGGGTGTCACACCATTGATAATTTGAGATAAAGCATTTAAGAGCTGCCTCTATCCATTAGTAGCACAGGGGGCAATTCTGGGGTAAATTTTGTATGCTACTGGCTGTCAGGTATTTAATTAACACTACTGGCTTGATAAAAAAAAGAATACATAATTGGTTGTATCCTTTCATAATACTTCAGTGCATTTGGTTTTACTGGCTTTCAAGTGCTACTAGACCAGTAAATTTCCTGTTTGGCTGTAAGTCTGGTTTGATCTGCTATTCAAAATGTGCTGTATATAAGAGTTACAATCTAGTGTCAGGGCCTGGAAGATTTCTCATTTGCTAAGCAATTTCCAGTCTGAGATACTGACCAAATGAGACTGGAGTTGGAAGGCAAAGCAGGAAATCATCTCACCAAATGGAAAGCCCAGGAGTCTGCAAGGCCATGGAGCGTATTATCATGGAACTTATAAACAAAGACATTGGCAACCTTCAAACACTGGACCCCACCCAGTTTGGGTTCGTAAAGGGCCGATCTTGTCTCTTGAACTTGATTGACTTCTTCGAATCAGTCTCCAGAGCCATGGACAAGGGTAAGGTGGTCCACACAGCCTATCTAGACCTTGCCAAGGCCTTTGACACCATCCCCCACTCTGGAATCATAGATAAACTTACTAAGCTGGGCATTAATCCCTACATCACCCAATGGGTTGCTAACTGGCTTATTGATAGAACCCACACTGTAAAATTAGCCAACTCCAAATCCAGCTCCAGATAAGTGACACGTGGAGTACCTCAGGGTTCAGTCCTGGGACTGCTCTTGTTTGGCATCTACTTCTTTGAAGTACAGGCCAACACTAAGGGACTCTGGCTAACAAAGTTCGCAGATGACTGCAAACTGGGAGCCATTATTGAATCCCCAAATGATGTGGATACTCTACAAAAGGGCCTTACAGAAACAGATGCTTGGTGCCAGAGCCATGGGCTCAAGCTCAATGCCAACAAATGTATAGTTATCCCTTTGGGAAAAAACATGTACCCGTGAATTACCATACAGGTGGCAGTACACTAAACACCGAAAGTATGATAGGAGACTTAGGGACACAGGTGGACAGTGGTCTCACCTTCAATAACCACATCGCCACAACAGTCAGGAAATCCTTCTATGTGACACACCTCATCACTAAGCGCTTTTCTTACAGAAAAAAGGAGGTCATTGTCCCACTGTACTCATCCCTCATTAGACCCATTATAGAATACAATGCCCTGTTTGGTATGTACCTCTCAAGACATCTGCAACAACTGAAAGGCCGCAGAAATACCTCACTAAAAGAATCACAGGCCTAAAGCAGATGCCCTACGCTGATCGCCTTAAAAAACTCCAGCTATACTCTGTCGCATATCGTCTACTTAGAGCCAATCTCTGCTTAACATACAAGGCCATGTCAAACCCAGAGCTGTTGGACATGCTACACTTAAAGAAACCCCAAACCCTCAGAGCCACATGCTCCAGGGATCTAAACCTTGTCATCACAATAAACAAAACATGCTGGAGGGATAGGTTCCTGAACCAGAGACTCCCCAAACTCTGGAATAGATTGCCCATACATGTCAAGCAGAGGGCCTTTTTGGCCCTCTTCAAAAGGAACCTTGACGATTGGATGGGAGAAAGGAAATTCACCCCGGGGATCACGTCAGTCAGACAGGGATCCAGGGAAGTAAATAGTGTGGGAAGAAATAGCCAGGGAATTGTTATGGCGAGGCTTGTATAGACCCTAGGGCTGATAGCCTAGTACCAACCTATGAACCTATTTTGTTTGCCAGTCAAGCAGGAAAAGCAGATTCAGCAATACTGTGTTTGCTGTTCAAGCAGGAAAAGCAGTATTCTGTCCTAATATGCTCGAAGGAAACTTTTTTTATTTTTTCTAATTACTCTTGTATAGCCATGCATGTTAGTATGCGTGTGTGTGTGTGTGTGTGTGTGTGTGTGTGTGTGTGTGTGTGTGTGTGTGTGTGTGTGTGTGTGTGTGTGTGTGTGTGTCCTTGGACAGAGCTCTGCTTCAGCCTTCCTGGTTTTACACAGTATCCATGATTTTGTCTCATATTTGTACTTTTGTCCTTGTAAGATGCTTTTTTTTCTGATTATAGTCAGCCAATAATATCAGTCACCATAATTTCAAAATTCTTTTTGTTAAGAAAGTACATATCTGTCTCTCATCTGTCCCCCGTTTTGTAGAATGTTTCTGATATTGCCTCATATTTTTGCCATCCTTCATAAAACTTTTAATTTTACTTGTATTTATTTATTAATATAGTCAGTTAATAATGGCAGTATTTAGAGCTCCTTAATTATTATTGCCCAGAAAATGTAACTCAGTCTAACACCCATTGTTCTGTTGATGTTTTAAGTGAATTAAGAGTCATGTCTGCCATTAGTCTGCCCTAGGTTTGCAGAATGTCTCTGATGTTGCCTCATGTTCTTGCCATACCCTTGTTATATTCTGCCATATATCTAAACAGCTGCACTCAAGACTTCTGC
The DNA here is from genome assembly GCF_019279795.1 of Protopterus annectens. Lineage (NCBI taxonomy): Eukaryota > Metazoa > Chordata > Ceratodontiformes > Protopteridae > Protopterus > Protopterus annectens. The sequence continues at coordinate 971,980,766 of NC_056741.1, read as the reverse complement.
ACATAGCTGTGAGGAACAATAGATGACACCAGGGAGATTTCTGAAATACTGGTATGAGCCACCTAAAAATGTAATAGAACAAAAGATGTATCATGATGCAGTTTCTGAACAAAAAGTAAAATGAAACTCTAATATCTTGCAATGATGACTGACTGATGTCACCCATGATTTATGAGGGACAGAGAAAAAGTAGGACACGTCAGGGACATTCTGTAAACACAGGGACAGGTAAGTGGCATGGTGGTGGTGGTTGTGTGTGTGTGTGTGTGTGTGTGTGTGTGTGTGTGTGTGTGTGTGTGTGTGTGTGTGTGTGTGTGTGCGCTCATGGGCATTTATGTGTGTGGGAGAATGAGTGAAGATTTTCTTGTGGCGATATGATGCATGGGCCACCCGAGCTGATTATCAATGGAAAGTGCAGATGAGTACTAGCAGTATTGCTAAGAGATACAAAGACATGAAGATTAATCTATAATAAAATTTTTCTTCATTGTGGCTAACATGTCTCTGAATTGCATTTTCTGTGATCTCTTCAAAGAAGGGTAATGCAGTGAGACCAGAGTGTCTAGGTCCCCTGCCCTGCATAACAGATATCTCAAAGTCCAGAAGCTACAATAATAATGTAATGCACCATTCAGATGGAACTCGTTACATTTAATAGGCCATGACTATGAATATTTCTCCTTACGCAACATACTATTTTATTCTTAAATGATAGAGACAACAATTATTTCAATATTATCAACAATACCAATACACCTGCAAAAGTCTTATAGGTTTTAAGGTCCACCGTGTGTCCTTGGCATAGCCATGCTTGCATCACAATAGTTCATCTACAAGCTTTTTGCAAAAACAGCTCAAACACACATTCTAGCAATGTAGCTACAAGAGCGTATCATATTACTAACAAGTATGACAGAAAAAGGAAATATTTTTTGCGAAGTGGCTTGTTGTATCTCCCATCTGTTGGGGGATTTCAACAGCCATATCTCATTAAATTTATTATCCTAATTTTGAGGTTGCTGAGAAAGAGTAATTACTGAAAGTCAATATAATGTTATTATTACTTTTTCTACATTGCAAGTACAATGATCTCACTGTAATGTGTACTAAGCAACACAATTTGAATGGCTTCCACCTCAGATTTATATTTGCATTGATCAGCTATGGCTCAAGCAAAAGTGATCCGAACAGGGGACAGTAAACCGAGATTATGTAAGCTGGATGATCTTTTTGCACAGTAATGCATACAGCTATATAATGGTATCATGATGAGACAAACAGGATTAAAAAATTTCAAGCCAATGGCACAATATAGGCTTCTTTCAAGATTATCAAAGTACAAATAGTTTGAATTTGCGCAACATGTTTACCAAAAGTTGACTTTTAATATTCCAAAAGTAGCCAGACAAAAATGCAACCTATACTTTTGTCGAATCTATATTACAAGATTGAAACTCTAGTTAATCGAACAACTATAGATCGAGCTTGTAATATCGAAAGCCAAAAAACCCAAACAGCTGATTTAATGCAGGGAAACATTTCCCTTGGCCGCATGAAAAAAAAACTTTTAAACCCAAATTAAGTGGGGGCTTCAGCTCCCCACACACTCCCCTGTCCTGCATCTATGTGGTAATTTATGGGTACATGTTATTTTTCCAAAGGGGATAACTATATATTTCTTGGCATTAAGCTTGAGCCCATGGCTCTGGCACCAGGCATCTGTTTCTGTAAGGCCCTTTTGTAGAATATCCACATCATTTGGGGAATCAATAATGGCTCCCAGTTTGCAGTCATCAGCAAACTTGGTTAGCCAGAGTCCCTTAGTGTTGGCCTGTACTTCAGAGAAGTAGATGCCAAACAAGAGTGGTCCCAGGACTGAACCCTGAGGTACTACACTTGTCACTTGTCTGGAGCTGGATTTGGAGTCGGCTACTTTTACAGTCTGGGTTCTGTGAGTAAGCCAGTTGGCAACCCATCAAGTGACGTAGGGATTAATGCCGAGCTTAGTAAATTATCTATGATTCCAGAGTGGGGGATGGTGTCAAAGGCCTTGGTGAGGTCCAGATAGGCTGTGTGGACCACCTTACCCTCATCCACAGCTCTGGAGACTGATTCGAAGAAGTCACTACTGTGTTGTATAGTTTGTTTATAGCAGGGGACCACCAGATTGGCTTCCTTTTTTTGGAGAAGAGCATCTTGGTTCTATTTGGGATGGCACGATTCATGCACAAGTGTATGTGCTCGTACAGTGCCTTAGTGTAGGATTCTGCAGTCGAACTTCCAGATCCCGTCTGCGTGGGTGTTGTGAAGTTTGTCACTTCTGAATTCAGTAGCATGAAGTTGGCTTTGGAGAAGTTTTTTAAGGAGGTTTCCTTACTGGGGGTGGGGGTGGGATGTGGATGTCAAAGGTGATTTGCTTATGGTCAGACCTGACCAATGAGGGGTGATCACTGGTGTGGAGCATCTATCTCCCATGTTGGTAATGACCAGGTCTAGGATATTGGAACCCTGGTGGGACAATGGATTAGTTGATCCAGGGTGTTGGAATTTATGAATTCCAAGAACCGCTGGGAAAAGGAGTTTGTACCCGAGTAGTTTTTCCAATTAATGGCAGGGTAGTTGAAATCACCCAGTATTAGGGTGTTTGGTTGTATCTTAATATTTTCCAGTATGTTTGGAAAGGTGTTCTGAGAATCTTGGGGCATGGTGGGGGATCTGTAGCAAGCTGCAATTTGGATTGCAGTCTTAGCTAGTGTTAGTTGCACCTGGAGAATTTCAGATGCATTGTGTTGGGCAACTAGCCTGGAGGTGTGAATATCCTTGATGAATATGGGCACTCCTCCACCTTTAATGTTTCGGTCTTGGTTTTGTGGCCAAAAAGTGTGGTAAGAATTGTAGCCTGGTATTGCAGGGGTGCTCTCTGGAGCCTTGAACCAGGTGTCAGTTACTGCACAGATATCGATGTTCTCCATTTTTATGAGTGCCTCGAGAGAGTGCATTTTGAGGTTTAGACTTCTAGCACTGAGTAGCATTACCTTCAGATTTTGCATGCTTGTATCTGTTATGGTGGTGGTTTTATCCTTTGAACCTTGCCTAAAAAAGGCACTATAGGGTTGGCAAGAGCTTTAGCCGGTAACCTGAATCCCAGGGGTGACAGGTGCAGACCACCTCTGGCAAAGCATCATGGTTTGTCGATCATGTCTTCCCAGGCAGACAAATACTGGATCCCCTTTGAATGACACCAGAAGCTTAGCCAATTGTTGAAGTCAATCATTTTGTCTTTATACTGTGGTATAATTCTGGGCAAAGGCAGGATGCTACTCAGGGCTAGAGTCATACCTGCCTGGGTCACATGATCCAAGAGCTCTTCCATGTCTCTTTTCATGTAGTCCAGGGAGCTACGTCTCAAGTCATTCACTCCAGCATGGACAATGACAGAGTCGTATTTGTACTTGTTGTGGAGTGACTTGAGTGCAATCATTATGTGGTGGATCCTGGCACCTGACAGGCAGCTAACTGTAATTTTCTCCTTGTTCAGCCTAGTGAGTGGGACATCAGTGTGCCTGACTATAGAGTCACCTATGACTAAAGTGTTGGGTACATTGTCTTACCTTAGGGGCTGTTGTTGGGTGGCACACTGGTGTTGTGAGCTATGTGTCACTTTGGTTGTGACTAGTGTTTGTTTGCATTTTGGCTTCGGAGGTCCTTGTTGCTTGGGCAGGTTAAGGTTAAGGGCCTCCACATATGTGGATTTAGTGTTGCTATGTGTGGGTGTTGATGGTGTGGGTTTTGAAGAGCTATAAGTTGCTTGAGGTGTAATGCAGGTGTTAACCTTCTCCTCTTGACAGTCTAGCACAATCTTGGCCGGAGAGAGCTTTGCTTCCAGTTTGGCTATGTAAGTGCATCTCTCGCAGGTTGTAGTGTTGGGTGGTAGGAGGAGAGGATTGTCTGTGTACATGAGGCAGTTGCCGCACTGCCCCAGTATGCCCAGATTCACCAGGTGGACAGGAGAAATCACTGGAAGCTGACCCTTGGACATGCCTGTTTAGGTGCTTTTTTGTAAAGTTTAAGAGCTGTTTTCCCTTACCTTTGCAAGATACTTTGCAATTATAGGCTGTTTAGTGCCTATGATTAATTTCTCCTTATTGACAAGGACAGCTGAGTGCTTGAATCAGTTTCAGGCTTCCTTGTGCTTTCTTGTAAAGTTTAAGAGCTGTTTTCCCTTACCTTTGCAAGGTACTTTGCAATTATAGGCTGTTTAGTGCCTATGATTAATTTATCCTTATTGACAAGGAGAGCTGAGTGCTTGAATCAGTTTCAGGCTTCCTAGTGCTTTCCAGCAGGTTCTAGAGCAAGTGCTAGTCACAGGGGTTCAGATTTTAGTGCTACTACTGAGAAACCAGCTAGTTCTAAGGGAAAATTTGAAGAGCAGACTTTCTGGCACCTGGAATAGTTTAACTGTAGCCTCACAGTGCTGCACGATGTGAAAAATGTGCAAACACACACGTTTTTTAAGCCAGAAAGTTGAAAGAGATAGAAATTAGCCCAAAAAGGCTAATACAATTACAATTTCAGAGCCGGAAACCACTCCTCTAGAGTTAGATAGGCAGTACAATGCTCACCAGTCCCACTGGTAAGCAGTAGGACTTCCCTCTACCACAGCAAGGTCTGGATATCTCTGAGCACAGAAAATAAAGTCCTGAGACAAGCAAAGCCTGGAATATGGACTGGCTAGAAAAGCTGGGAAATGAGCAAACGAGATAGTATTTTTTTTGTTGAAACAGGCTAAACAATGCAATAATACAGTAAATAAACACAGAAAAGGCTAATGCACTTGAGTGTCTAGTCCTAAACAGTAAATGCAATTAAAACTCTACAAAAATAGCAATTTAAAACTTTTTAAATAAAGCAAGGCAAGTGCACAACTGAAAAATGATTTAAGAGGCAGTAACACAGCAGAATAAGTAGCTAGTCTACATATACAGAGAAGTCTATATATACAGAAAAACAGCTAAAACACACAAACACTTCAGATGCAGTGCAACCTAGAGCACTTGAGTTGTAGCAATAGTAAGGCAATTACAGTTATAACAAATGCTCTAAAATATACTCTATATTTCCAAAATGTTTGAGAAGCACAGTCAGAACCAAAGAGATTCAGGCAATAATTTATTTTTTTTTTAAAGGGAAAAAGGAAAAACAGAAGGCCTTATCAAATGTTCTCTCTGTATTAGATAGAATGAGCTAATGACACTAGATGGGCAGGAGTGTCCCAGATCAGATTTACAGTAGGGGCGGGCAACTGCAAAGCCAACAATACTAAAGCTATTAGCCTACAGGCAGTAAGCACTACAGAAAGCCACAAAATGAAAGTTTTTAAACAGATAAAGGAGCAATGAGACTCTACAGAATGCTTTTTAAACTGCAAACAAGTCAGTTATCCATGCAGATTAGTTAATAGCAATAAAAAAACACTCAAAAGCTGTGCAGCAGGCAATAAAAAGTGCTATATATAAATTGCTAGAAACAATAATCAGTATAAATAATTGAAAAAACAGGATACTTATATATCTCAGCTAAGAGTTGTAGTCAACACCTCTCCTCCACTCTGCTCAGTGTGTATAGACAGAAACCCTCTTAAAGTTAGGGCTTAAATACCAGAAAGATACAACCTTAGACAACTTTTTTTTTTTTTTTACAAAAACACAAAAGAACCAGCCCCCACTAGCCAGCAGCCAATTAACACACTCTAGCCAAGGTAAAGAAAGGCTTCAGCTAATTCAAGATGGCCTGTTTATGTGCTTTGAACAGTCACTGTATAAACAAACAAGCCCAGAGCTAGCAATTCTGACTAGGACATACTAAAGCTATTAGCCTACAGGCAGTAAGCACTACAGAAAGCCACAAAATGAAAGTTTTTAAACAGATAAAGGAACAATGAGACTCTACAGAATGCTTTTTATAGAATTAACAGATCAGTTATCAGAGATGCAATATTGATTATTGTAGAGTGTCCAACAAAGATATAACTTTCTTCCAAGGATTATTTACCAATGGCCTGGGATAGATTTATAGTTCTTTGATCTTTATTTCCATCAATGCAGTTGTCTTCAGTAAAGTGTAGAATTCTTCCAAGGTTGGGGGTGTATTTGAATTCCACCTTCTGGTTAAGCATCTCTTAGATATAGCAAGTATTGTCCATAACAAATACATATTTGTCTTATTCAGGTAGGGACCTTCATTTACATTTAGAATTATCAATAGTTTAGTTAAGGCAAAGGATTTGCTTATGGTCAGACCTGACCAATGAGGGGTGATCACTGGTGTGGAGCATCTATCTCCCATGTTGGTAATGACCAGGTCTAGGATATTGGAGCCCCTGGTGGGACAATGGATTAGTTGATCCAGGGTGTTGGAATTTATGAATTCCAAGAACCACTGGGAAAAGGAGTTTGTACCCGAGTAGTTTTTCCAATTAATGGCAGGGTAGTTGAAATCACCGAGTATTAGGGTGTTTGGTTGTATCTTAATATTTTCCAGTATGTTTGGAAAGGTGTTCTGAGAATCTTGGGGCATGGTGGGGGATCTGTAGCAAGCTGCAATTTGGATTGCAGTCTTAGCTAGTGTTAGTTGCACCTGGAGAATTTCAGATGCATTGTGTTGGGCAACTAGCCTGGAGGTGTGAATATCCTTGATGAATATGGGCACTCCTCCACCTTTAATGTTTCGGTCTTGGTTTTGTGGCCAAAAAGTGTGGTAAGAATTGTAGCCTGGTATTGCAGGGGTGCTCTCTGGAGCCTTGAACCAGGTCTCAGTCACTGCACAGATATCGATGTTCTCCATTTTTATGAGTGCCTCAAGAGAGTGCATTTTGAGGTTTAGACTTCTAGCACTGAGTAGCATTACCTTCAGATTTTGCATGCTTGTATCTGTTATGGTGGTGGTTTTATCCTTTGAACCTTGCCTAAAAAAGGCACTATAGGGTTGGCAAGAGCTTTAGCCGGTAACCTGAATCCCAGGGGTGACAGGTGCAGACCACCTCTGGCAAAGCATCATGGTTTGTCGATCATGTCTTCCCAGGCAGACAAATACTGGATCCCCTTTGAATGACACCAGAAGCTTAGCCAATTGTTGAAGTCAATCATTTTGTCTTTATACTGTGGTATAATTCTGGGCAAAGGCAGGATGCTACTCAGGGCTAGAGTCATACCTGCCTGGGTCACATGATCCAAGAGCTCTTCCATGTCTCTTTCATGTAGTCCAGGGAGCTACGTCTCAAGTCATTCACTCCAGCATGGACAATGACAGAGTCGTATTTGTACTTGTTGTGGAGTGACTTGAGTGCAATCATTATGTGGTGGATCCTGGCACCTGACAGGCAGCTAACTGTAATTTTCTCCTTGTTCAGCCTAGTGAGTGGGACATCAGTGTGCCTGACTATAGAGTCACCTATGACTAAAGTGTTGGGTACATAGTCTTGCCTTAGGGCTGTTGTTGGGTGGCACACTGGTGTTGTGAGCTATGTGTCACTTTGGTTGTGACTAGTGTTTGTTTGCATTTTGGCTTCGGAGGTCCTTGTTGCTTGGGCAGGTTAAGGTTAAGGGCCTCCACATATGTGGATTTAGTGTTGCTATGTGTGGGTGTTGATGGTGTGGGTTTTGAAGAGCTATAAGTTGCTTGAGGTGTAATGCAGGTGTTAACCTTCTCCTCTTGACAGTCTAGCACAATCTTGGCCGAAGAGAGCTTTGCTTCCAGTTTGGCTATGTAAGTGCATCTCTCGAGTTGTAGTGTTGGGTGGTAGGAGGAGAGGATTGTCTGTGTACATGAGGCAGTTGCCGCACTGCCCCAGTATGCCCAGATTCACCAGGTGGACAGGAGAAATCACTGGAAGCTGACCCTTGGACATGCCTGTTTAGGTGCTTTTTTGTAAAGTTTAAGAGCTGTTTTTCCTTACCTTTGCAAGATACTTTGCAATTATAGGCTGTTTTTAGTGCCTGTGATTAATTTCTCCTTATTGACAAGGAGAGCTGAGTGCTTGAATCAGTTTCAGGCTTCCTTGTGCTTTCTTGTAAAGTTTAAGAGCTGTTTTCCCTTACCTTTGCAAGGTACTTTGCAATTATAGGCTGTTTAGTGCCTATGATTAATTTATCCTTATTGACAAGGAGAGCTGAGTGCTTGAATCAGTTTCAGGCTTCCTAGTGCTTTCCAGCAGGTTCTAGAGCAAGTGCTAGTCACAGGGGTTCAGATTTTAGTGCTACTACTGAGAAACCAGCTAGTTCTAAGGGAAAATTTGAAGAGCAGCCTTTCTGGCACCTGGAATAGTTTAACTGTAGCCTCACAGTGCTGCACGATGTGAAAAATGTGCAAATACACACGTTTTTTAAGCCAGAAAGTTGAAAGAGAGAGAAATTAGCCCAAAAAGGCTAATACAATTACAATTTCAGAGCTGGAAACCACTCCTCTAGAGTTAGATAGGCAGTACAATGCTCACCAGTCCCACTGGTAAGCAGTAGGACTTCCCTCTACCACAGCAAGGTCTGGATATCTCTGAGCACAGAAAATAAAGTCCTGAGACAAGCAAATCCTGGAATATGGACTGGCTAGAAAAGCTGGGAAATGAGCAAACGAGATAGTATTTTTTTTGTTGAAACAGGCTAAACAATGCAATAATACAGTAAATAAACACAGAAAAGGCTAATGCACTTGAGTGTCTAGTCCTAAACAGTAAATGCAATTAAAACTCTACAAAAGTAGCAATTTAAAACTTTTTAAATAAAGCAAGGCAAGTGCACAACTGAAAAATGATTTAAGAGGCAGTAACACAGCAGAATAAGTAGCTAGTCTACATATACAGAGAAGTCTATATATACAGAAAAACAGCTAAAACACACAAACACTTCAGATGCAGTGCAACCTAGAGCACTTGAGTTGTAGCAATAGTAAGGCAATTACAGTTATAACAAATGCTCTAAAATATACTCTATATTTCCAAAATGTTTGAGAAGCACAGTCAGAACCAAAGAGATTCAGGCAATAATTTATTTTTTTTTTAAAGGGAAAAAGGAAAAACAGAAGGCCTTATCAAATGTTCTCTCTGTATTAGATAGAATGAGCTAATGACACTAGATGGGCAGGAGTGTCTCAGATCAGATTTACAGTAGGGGCGGGCAACTGCAAAGCCAACAATACTAAAGCTATTAGCCTAAGGGCAGTAAGCACTACAGAAAGCCACAAAATGAAAGTTTTTAAACAGATAAAGGAGCAATGAGACTCTACAGAATGCTTTTTAAACTGCAAACAAGTCAGTTATCCATGCAGATTAGTTAATAGCAATAAAAAAACACTCAAAAGCTGTGCAGCAGGCAATAAAAAGTGCTATATATAAATTGCTAGAAACAATAATCAGTATAAATAATTGAAAAAAGCAGGATACTTATATATCTCAGCTAAGAGTTGTAGTCAACACCTCTCCTCCACTCTGCTCAGTGTGTATAGACAGAAACCCTCTTAAAGTTAGGGCTTAAATACCAGAAAGATACAACCTTAGACAACTTTTTTTTTTTTTTTTACAAAAACACGAAAGAACCAGCCCCCACTAGCCAGCAGCCAGTTAACACACTCTAGCCAAGGTAAAGAAAGGCTTCAGCTAATTCAAGATGGCCTGTTTATGTGCTTTGAACAGTCACTGTATAAACAAACAAGCCCAGAGCTAGCAATTCTGACTAGGACATACTAAAGCTATTAGCCTACAGGCAGTAACACTACAGAAAGCCACAAAATGAAAGTTTTTAAACAGATAAAGGAACAATGAGACTCTACAGAATGCTTTTTATAGAATTAACAGATCGGTTATCAGAGATGCAATATTGATTATTGTAGAGTGTCCAACAAAGATATAACTTTCTTCCAAGGATTATTTACCAATGGCCTGGGATAGATTTATAGTTCTTTGATCTTTATTTCCATCAATGCAGTTGTCTTCAGTAAAGTGTAGAATTCTTCCAAGGTTGGGGGTGTATTTGAATTCCACCTTCTGGTTAAGCATCTCTTAGATATAGCAAGTATTGTCCATAACAAATACATATTTGTCTTATTCAGGTAGGGACCTTCATTTACATTTAGAATTATCAATAGTTTAGGTAAGGCAAAGGATTCATTAAATAAAGCTTGTAAAAATGATTGATTCCATTCCAGTATGATTTAATTTTATTGCATTCACAAAAAATATGAATTCAGTCTGCTTTATTTGACTTTTCACACCTCCAGCAAAAAACATTTGTAGTAGTACTTAATTCTATCTGGTGTTAAAAATGCTCTGTGTAAGTATTTCCAGTTAAATGTTTTTTTCAGTACTGTGTGCTAGAGGTGTAATTAATTGATAGTAAGATGTTAGTTTTTATTTATTCTGTTAACTGCAATGACTGACCTTTTGTTAAGAACTGCCATTTTGATGGTTTGGGAATTGTTTTATATGTTATTAACTCTTTATATAGATTTGAAATGGAATTTTTCTTTTCACAACTATTATATATAAATTCATACAGAAAACTTATTAGATTTGGAATATCTTTAAATGAGGAATTATTAATTAATCTGCATAAATCTTGAGTGTACATTAGAATGCTTTGTAAGGTTAACCAGTCCTGTGATGGAATATTGTAAGCAGTTTTTATCATATGTATATCTAAAACATTTAATTTATTTACACATTGAAACCAGCATAAAAATCCATTTTGTTCCCAGGAGGTTATTGTTTCCCTATATATTTTGTGAGGAAAGTTCTTAGTAATGGTAAATGGGGTTAAAAGGTCAAACCAAAGTTTTAGATCTATGTTTGCATTGATAAGTTTCCTAAAGGAATTTATGTAATGATTAATCAGTGTTGTTTTAGAAGGTTTTGTTATATTATATTGTATACTTATGCTTAGTATGTACCAGGGTTTATTTGATTTGTCTGCTATTAAAAATTATTTTAACAGATTAAATTCATTTGTTAATATAGCCGTTGTTAATTCTTTCTAGTTGGCAAAATCATTTGGGTTTATCCAGTCTATTGTAGTTTTAAGCACAGATGCTTTTATATATGTTTCTATTTCTGGGAAGTTCAATCCTCCTTGTTTCCAGGGTCTAATGTGATGAGTTATAGCAATTCTATTCTTTTTGGGATACCATAAAAATTTTATTAAACATGAGTTTATTTCTTTAAGAATGCATCTTTCAGGAATTAACTGTATTGCTAATGCTACATATAGTATTTTTGGCACTAAGACCATTTTTATTAATTGCAATCTGTCTTCAAAAGTTAATATCATTTTGTTCCAATTTTCTATATATTTTTTTATTGTTTCAATAATGTTTTTATAATTTATTAACATTGTTTTGTTTATATTTTTGCATAACACTATCCTAAATAATTTAACGTAAGTTCTTGTTTTCCTGTGATGGATTTATCTGTGACTTGTAGTTCTTTTTTCTTATTTATAAATAGAAATTTTGATATTGAGTGTAGACCTGAAATCTTATAAAGTTTCTCCATTACTTCTTCTAGCTCTCCTAATGACTCTGGAGTTTGATAGGGTTAGTAAAATATCATCAGCAAAAAGCATTATTTTTAGATATGTACTGGTCATAGACTTCTATTCCTTTTATTCTTGGATTATTGTGTAATAATTCTGCAAGTATTTCTATAGCCAAACAAATAAAACAAGAGAAAGGGAGCATCCTTGTTTAGTACCTTTTGTTATATGGATAGATTCTGAGGTGAAAGGACCTAATTTAATGTAGGCTAAGTTATTAATATATATGTTTTTTAGTAATAAGATGAAGGGAGGAGGAAATTCAAATAATGCTAAAGTTTTAAATAGATATTCCCAGTTAAGGGAATCAAAGGCTTTTTCTATGTCTAATCTGATTACAAGTGTTTCTCTATCTTCTTTATTCACATAATCTATAAGAGTAATCATCCTTTTAATATTATCATGTGTATGCCTGTTATATAAAAATTCAGTTTGATCATTATTAATTGTCTTTGAAACTGGGATTTTCATTCTGTTAGCTAGTATTGACATGAATATTTTGTAATCATTATTCAGTAATGATATAGGTCTGTATGAGGTGCAAAGGTCTGATGTTTATTATCTTTTAGAATTAGTGCTATGAGAGAATATTTCCATGAGGGTGGTATTTTTGTTTCTGACTGGACTTCTAGCAACGTTTTATGAAAAGGGAGATTACTGTTGAAGGGAAGAGTTTGTAAATTTCTGTAATTACTTTCTTTTATCTTGTCAACAATTTCTTTGTAGGATATAGGTTTTTGTAGGTTTAGTTTTAAGTTTTCAGGAATTTTCTTTATATTGATAAGGTTTGTATCTAACTTTATTTGGTTGGTACCTAAAGCTTTTTTTTTTTTGAAGTGTACCATATAATGGAACTGAAATGCTTCAAGGATGTCTCCTATATCTGATACTTTTTTCCCTTTCTTTTCATGATATATACTACTAATGTTATTTACTTTAGATTGTATTTTAATTCTTGTAGATAAGTTATATAGATATCTGGGGGAGGTGGCTAATGATATATTTTTTATTTAATTCCTCTATTCCTTTTGTTACTTCTGGACAATTCCGATTCTTTTTTAGATTTTGCTGTCAAGAGTCTGGTTTGCAAGTCTAATGATTCAGATTCCCACTTTCTAACTTTGTCTTTGTACCAGCTAAGGGTCTTATCAAATAAATACACTTTTAATGAGTCCCAAACCATGACTCTACTGATTTCTGTTATATTATTAATTTCAAGAAATAATTGTAGTTCTGACAACATCTAGGGTTTGAATTCTTTAATTTTCATGATATATGATATCATTCTAGTTGAGAGGATTAAAGGTTTAATCTCTATTTGGAGCTTCATTATCAGAGAGTCATGATCTGAAAAGGGGCATGAAACTATTGAGAAGTTGAGGATTTTTGTTTGTAAATCTTGAACTATGAATAATTTGTCTATTCTGGATTGTGTTCCAAATAGATGGTCTTTATGGGAAAATAATAAGGATTTATCATCTTTTACTTTAAAAGTGTCTATTAAATGAAATGAATCAATCCAATTTTTTAAGGATTTTGAAATAGTTGCTATGCGAAAAGACTTCTTGGTGGTTTCAAAAGCTTCTAAGGTACAATTAAAATCTCATCCCAGGATATGATTTCCTTTATAATTGTTGGAAATAAAATCTAGGTGTTTTTTAACCATTCCTGCTCCAATTCCTGGGAACCAAAATAGATTAGCTAAGGTCCATATTCTGTTATTAAATTTAATTATAACAAATGCTAGTAGACCTTCTTTGTCTTCATATTTATAAATAACTTTTGGAGTGATTATGCTTTTCTTCCAGAGAATTGATACTCCTTTTGTCTTTGTTCTATAGGAGGATTGAACTAAGACTGTATAGTCCTTAGGGTTCCAAATAAAGCTATCATTAGTCTTAAAAGGCATTTCCTGGAGAAATACTACTTGTGCCTTATTTAGATTTAAATATTTTAGTAAGTTTGATCTTTTATTTGCATTATTTAAGTCATTAGCATTTAATGATAAGAATGTTAAATCCATTTCAAGTTATTATTGGAAGAAACTTTTTGCTTCTTTTTTTATTTTGATTATAGTAATTATACCATATTCTCTGATAACATTGGATGTCATTTTTATGTGTGTAAACTTTGGAGTGTAATTTAATGTTCTTTCTTCTTTAAATATACGTAGGGTAAAATTCTGGTCAGGCTTTAAAAAGGTACTTCAATAAAACATTAATTATAAAGCATCAAATACAAGTAAATATGAATTTCCCACTAAACATGGAATGAAAGTCATTCATAATCCAATAGATAAAAATAGATTTATTGGATTATCACTCATACCTTTAACCAACAATATCAACTGAACTCCATATGTTAAATTATTATATAGAGAATTTTCTTAAAAAAGATATGAAATTCTATATTATTATATTATTGTTCTATAGTATTTTATATATCAGGATGGAATGTTAGTAGTGTAAAAAATTATTATGTTGACTTAGAAAATATCCAATATTTAGTTACCCTTAAGAGATCCCAAACATGTCAGATATGTAATTTTGGATAAATTAAATGCAACAGAAGAGCATACACTAAATAAGCCAACAACAAATAGATTATTACTAAAATAATTTGACTAAAATGACTCTACAGGAGACAACGAGTGATTACCAATGAAATATGAATTTACTGTAGGTGTACTGTCTTCCTTTACTTTCCCACTCTTCAGCTCACCAACTCCAACTTACACTTATGAAAATACATGGCTTATCAGTAGTATCCTGACTCAGAGTAGAGGCACCCTACATTCTAGTGTACAGTGCTTTTATATATTTATAGATTTACTAAACAGAGTCTGAGAATGAACTATGATCACCCTGACAATTCCTATCCTGCATAGAGCACCTCCTGCTTCCAGAATAGGTAATCACATCAGGTCTAGAATGACTGTGAAGGTACCTATATGGTAATTAAGACTTACCTTAGGTAAGTATTAATCAAATAGTATTTAGAGCATCTTAAAGAGTTCTTGGTGCAGTTAGAATACTCTTAAGCCTCTCCTCCCTTGACCAAAAACAGAGATTTCCCTTCCCTTTCTTTCCCTTGTTTTAAATCAGTACTAATAAAAGAAATTCAGCAAACATAGGTAAACAGAAATAACATTCAGTAGTTCATCTTGTACATGACTCGCAATCCATTAAACAAGTCAGTGACTAACATCACTTTAGTAAACATTATAAAGACTAATTAGAAATAATTTCCTAGCTCTTTAAATTTTCTGATAAAGCAAAAAGTTAACAATAAACTATTTTAAGTATAAAGCATTTCAATTTTTCCTTGCATGTATACATTTCTACTTATATTGTAGTGTCAATAGCTACCTTTAAAATCTGTACAATACTTCACTTCTTCAAATCATTCCTTTTTCACTTCAGATTTTTTGTCAAAATGGCAACAATATTTCAAGGGCACAATTAATATTTATACTGATGTTTCAAATAAATAACTTTTCAGTTGCCAATTGAGTTAGTTTAGAATGCATGGTTAGTGCAAATATAGCATATTGAAAAAATAATATGTATTTTTTCGTGTGCTCTAGAGACTGTCATATGCAAGTAACATATAATGTAGCATATATAGAGCAAATAGCTTATGGATTCAGGTTGTTAAAGTAAATTATGCTTATTAATCAGGAAGTTTCATTTAAATTCACAAGTAATTTGGAAACATTTCAGATGAGTTTTTAGGAATGTGTAGTCCAATGTGAGTAATTGAGTCCACTTTTCCTCATAAACATATGTCACAATTCATTAAACTAAGTAGAGTCTAACATCTGTCTAATAATCATTATAAAGACAAAGAATAGTAATTTCCTAGCTCTTCAAACTTTCTGATATCGCAAAATGCTGACAGTAAGCTATTTTAACTGGAAGACTAAAACATTTCAATACTTCCTTGTGAATATATATTTTTACTTTTGCTGTAGTGTCAAGAACTGTCTGAAATCTATGCATTACTTCACTTCTTTCAAGTCATTCATTTTACAGTTCAAATTATATTTTATCAAAATGTCAGTAGCATTTCAAGGGTACATTTAATATTTAAAATGATATTTTAAATGAATAGCTATCAATTACCAAGTGAGTTTGTACAGAGCGTGAGGTAACTGCAAAGATAACATGTTGCAAAAAGTAATATGTATCTTTTTATATGCTCTAGAGACTGACAATTTCAAGTAACATATAAAATGCAACTTTTACAGTGCAGACAGCTTGTGAAATCAGCATGTTAAAGTGAATAATACTTTTTAATCAAGCAGCTACAATTCAGTGCACATGTAGTTTGGGAACATTTCAGTTGTGTTTCCAGGAATATGTAATCCTATGAGGATAAATCATAAAGTATTTACAAATAATCCTATTATGTGTTAATTTTACCTTGTTTAGGTTGTTTTTCATTTTAATAACTAAACAACATTACTTTTTCTTATTATTTGTTATCTGTGAGGCTAAATGCACTTCACAGATTCACAGTGTCCTTAGAAACTGCAGCAATTGTTTACTGTTGCTATGGCAATGCAAATAGAATGTGAAGAAAGCTTCCCTTCTCTTAACCAACAGTACATTTTTCCCTCCTTTTTTTATGTATTTGTTAATACTAAAAGGAAGTAATTCAAAGGACATATGTACATGAATGGAACATTTCAGAGTTAATCACGAACATGTCCCAAATCCCAATAAGCATAACCATGACTATCATTAATCTAATAAATATTGTAATAGCAATTAAGTTCACTATTCCAATTAGTCTACCTTAAAACTAGATTATTTTAGACTATTATTTATCTATGTATAGATAGTGAGTTATTAAATATATACAGACTATATTAGTATAGTAAATAGGAGAGAATTTAGAAAGGGAGACAAAATGCAGTTAAAATAAATAATGAGAAAAGAGAGAAGAGAGAAAGAAAAGAGAAAATTAAGAGAAAATACACATATACTATGTATGTTGATTTACAGTATAAATATTTTATGTGCTATATAACCCTCCTTCTGTTTAAGAAAAGTACCCTGTTTTACATACCTGAGGTAATGTGAAAACTCTCATGTGTCATCTATTTAAAAAAAAATAGATAAAGATTCCAGTAGTTAGTTACCTTTGTTTTAAAATTCCAAGCAGTAAAATTGGTCCTTTAAAGTAATGTTAAAACAATTCATATCATAGTAGATGCTTTGAGAGATTTGGCTGTAACAGTATCAGTCTTTTGCTTCTTCTTTTTGACGTCTGTCCAGACATTTCTTTCTTTTGTTCTCTTGAGAGAAGGTGACATCCAATCCATATCATCTGGCAAAGTAATCACATTATTAGTTTTAATAACTGAAGAGGCTTCCTCTAAGTCAATAAAAGTCCTCATCTCGTTGGCATACAGTATTCTTATCTTAGCTGGATATGCAAGTTGTGCCTTGATGTTATTTTGTTTCAGAAACTTTATCATTGCCACAATTATTTCCTTTGTTCCATTATTCTAGATGAATAGTCATTATCAAATCTTATCAGGCTCTGTTTATATTTTAGAGGTGCCTTCCTCCAAGTAGATCTTAAAATCAGTTTCTTGTCCAAGTATGAAAGAAATTTGATAATTATTGACCTAGGAGGAGAGTTTGAGTTAGTGGCAGGTTTCCCAAGAGCTCTGTGTGCCCTTTCAATGCCAAAGGAAAGTCCTTCTTTTAAATTTAAAAAGTCAAGGATCCAGCTTGATAAAAAGGAAATAATATCCTTACCTTCTGTGTTTTCAGGTAATCCGAAAATCCTGATGTTATTTCTCCACTCCCTATTTTCCAATTCATCTACATTATTAACCAACCAAGTGTTTTGTTTAAGAAGCAGTTCTTTCTGTCTTCCTTAAGTCTGCTTTCTAAGTCATTTAGATAAACCTCTATTCCTGTTATCCTTGTCTGGTGTTGTTGTTGTAGCATTTCCTTGAGGGTGTCAGCCTGTTTTCGACTGCTTGTTTTAAGACTTTCCAGGCTCTCTTTAATATCATCCATCTTCAAAGACAACTCCTGCAGGGTAGATGCCATCTGTTGTAGTTCATTCTTTAAGGCAGCATCCTGGTGAGAATTCTTTGAGTTGCTCATTTTAACAAGTGAATATATCTCCAAGCTTTTTGACAGGAAATTATTTGTAAAACTTCACCAAAGGTTTTAATAATGTAAATTAGTCCTTTATCTATAAGATTTTATACTTTGAAGAAAAAAAAAGAATATTTTTTCCTGTCTTATTTAACTAGTTATATGGAGCTCTAAAATACTGCTGCTTTCAGTTAGCCATTCAGGCCCCCCCCCCCCCATGATATAATTCTTGAAGAGCTCAGAGGTACCATTTGAATCAGGGAACTAGTATTGTGCCATATTTTCTTTTAGACAAGTTATGTTACTGTTAGGTATGAAGACAGAGATACCTGTAATGCAGGGGACATGCTTATTTTATTATTTAAATATTATTACTAAATATCTTGGTAATCATGTGGGTAAGATGTGTGATAGTGAAGTATACTATGCAGGACACAATGCTAAGTTCTTTTTTTCTTTACATGTTAACTATGGAAACAAGCAGAATGAAAATAACTTAGTCATGTAACTTGTACAGCATATCACACTACTGCTAGGAGAGTCTTCCAAGGACCAATGGGCCTTGGGCCTCCATGTGTGCCTGGTTCTATACAAGGCTACCTGTCTTGTCTTTGATTTTATTTCTAAATCATATGGAGCATTATATGATTATACAGACATCTTTGTCTGTGTCCACTGCTGACACATTGATATATTCTGACTTTACACCTCTGAACACACAAAAGAAATAGGTCTGTATTATTGCAGAATGAAGAAATGGTGTGTTGTATATTTCAAAGCAATCCTTTGAAACTGCCAAGCTTTTAAAGCTTCATTCACCAGAGGTAGTACAAGATCATAAATGTTGCGTATTTTAATAATTTTCTCTTCATTGTCAGTATATTACTTTTTTGAGTTCTGCTCATCAACTGATGCAAGAGGGATGTCCAAATCAATGCATGATTGCCCACTGGGAAAAAAAAATGACACTTACAGTAATTTGCTACTGGACTGAAATATGTACATGCTCAATGTCATAATTCTGATCACTCATTCCTACAGATGACAAAATGGTACTGAAGTGAACAGATGAGTGAGATAAGCATCATCTTGTGATGTGTTATTTCGAGTTACTATACAGTTTTCCAAATACTTTAAGGGAGTGGTACTACCATAAAATCAACAGTGTGATTTTGGCTAAATATGTTCAGACTTAATTTCATGAGATATCTCATTCTTGTGGGTTCTCAAGTTTATTTTCCTTCACACATGCCTCTCAAAGCCACTGTTCAAGAATTCTGCACAAAGCCAAAAATAATGGGAAGCAAATGCCCAGAATCTGAGACTTTTTTTTAATATTACTCTAATTCATTTAAACAGTGAATAGAACAACAGGTTTTGCATCAACATGCATTTTCTGAATAAAAGAAAGTATGACATTTCAATATCTGGCATTATTGACTGACTAATCCTTTGTGATTTTCCAGAAAAATCAAAAAATTTACAAGGGGCAGGACAAAAATATAAGGCAAAATCAGGGAATTTCTTCAAAATTCTAAACATTTAGTAGTTATGCCTTTATGTCATTTCTCATGTTTCGACTTTTTTTCAACCTTAAAAAGTCTGTCACAGACAATAAGCTACATTGCAATGCTGGCAGTTATTTTTAACTGTCTTTTGCTGTTTTAAGACCTGACAAAGCCTTTAAAATGTTTTTTGCTCTTCCTCCTGAGGCAGGATCATAGGAAGGCTATATTAAAATATGGTGAGAGTCTATATCAAAATCCAGCATTTCACTCCTGATTTTGTACAACATTTATTTTGTGATTGCATTCTTCTAGCTGATATGTCTTTATGTGCATTTGCATTACAGGCTTTCATATAACAGTAATATTTACTGTAATGAGGTACATTACGCAAACTGCCAAATGATTCTCCAGCAACTGATGCTTGTTTACAGTTACATTTAAATGTTGATGGCACCATGAATCATTGTAAGGCTAAATGTTTACATACATTATTAAAGACTGAAGGCTTAGCTTTGCACGACAGCACATTTATGCAGTGCAGTGCTAACATTTACTGTCTGTGTGAGTAATGTATGGAGTAAGCTCATTTTCTTTCAGAGGAGAATGTAATTTCATTAGGACTTGGACATCTAAATGCTCAGAATTTTAACATTATTTTCTTGTATTTACAGGTTAAGGTAAAATAGAATGAATGCATTTATTTTTAAATATTTAAAATCACTCTGGCACATTGCTAATACAATCAAAATTAAATAATTTTAAAATAGACATGCAGTTGCCTGTAAAAAAATGAAAAAAATGAGTGGAGTTGACTGAAAAAAAAAGCAAAGTGATCTCTTAACAGAATGGTACCATATGTCCGCAGTACAAAGACACCATACTTTACTGTTCCAAGTTCCATATGCTGTGACAAAATGTGCAGCATCTGGTTGACAACCATGTAACAGTATGTACCTCAAGGTTCTGCTAGTATATAAAGATTTCACAGAGAGTGAACTTCTCTCTTGCCATTGTGACTGCAATCTACTGAGTCATGTAGCTTGTAGTTGTTATGTATATCCAACATTTTATATCCTTTGATTGGTGCAGAGTATATAGAGATTTCTGTATCCTATATATAGCGCATAAACATAGTAACTTGCAGTATCAGGAAAGACACAATAATGAAATGTTTCCTAAGGCCATATGTTTTCTTGTCATAATTTGACTAATATTTTGTTAGTAGATCACCTGCGGGAATTAGTGAGTATACCCATGTAGAAAGTGTCATGGATTTGACTAAATGTCTACATGCAAGAGTGGTGACTGACTTGTATGTATTGACTGGCTTGAGTTCAGTTTCCTGTTATCAAGGTGGAGGCTGTCAACATGAAGTTGTGTGGTACTGAAAAGTCTGCTTGACAGAGAGGACAGTGCTCTGTTTTCTTGTCTTGCTCCAATGAACATAAAGCTTCATTTTCCACTTGTTTTTATAGGCTCATTTGAGCCCTTAGATGAGAGAGGTGATTCATTCCATGCATGATGAGCACAAACCTTGGAGAGTAGTTCTGCCATCTGTAAGGATAAGATTTTTCTGTTTAAATCACTAGCCCCAGTGCACATTAGTAAGCAGCCCCAATGGCTCAACATGTAGTGGGCATCTGCAAAGGTGTATCACTCACTTTTATAAGTGAAGTAACCCCTCTTGATTGCCCTGCACCCCTTGAAGCCAAATGACCTGTTTGGTCTTTGTTCTCCACTGGAAACTCCATTGTAGGATCAGATACCCAATATACACACCCTACACCCCACACCCCTCCAGGATAGGTGAGCAGACCAAGCCACTTCACTCTTTCCCTCCTCCTACTAGCTGCAGTAGGTCAAAGGTCAAAGTAGCTAATCAAAACTAACTACATGCATCATAGTCAGGTCTTTTTTTTTCATTGCCAGTGGACCTTGCATCCCTGTCATGCAAGCAATGGGCCAAATACATACATGTTTAAAGTCATGTATAATGGTTCTCATGCCATTTCCAGTTAGAGTCATGCATGTGCATTATATTTTATTTAACATTTGTTGACCAGGAAAGTCTGTCTAGGACAGAGCCTATTTTCAGTGGAGGCCTGGAGAGAAATGCTCCAGATGCATGCCTTTGGAATTATGAAAGGAAACCAGAATACCCGGAGGAAATCCACTCAAACACAGGGGCATAGAAGTCACTCCAGCTGAGAATTGAACTGAAGAACCTCTTACTGTGAGGTGACAATGTTAACCACTGCACCACTGAGCCACCCAATCATTGTGAATAATGCATTCTGGTCACTGCATCAGGAGGATAGCTGTATAGCAAACATAAACAAAGAATAGAATCTGGAATGTTTTAGTGGTACACTCGTACGTAATGCTAGGTATAACATCTGTATGACCTTGTTCACATCCTTGTCCTGCAACAAGAGAAGGTTAACAGATACAGTCAGTTCTTACCCTCACTGCTAGCCCTCTAGTGTCTGTCCTTCAAACCATCCCTGTTTCACTGTCATCATATAAAGATGATATTCTTGAGTAACAAAAAGATAGTTACTAGAAGTAATATAACAGGAGCCAGAGTTAAAAACAGACTATTTTCTTAATGGAAATGGTATTTTATTGTTTTTTGAAGATTCTAAAGGTGTTAATCAAAACATTGAAAATGGGAAAATATGCTCTGTTGTCTTAGCCATAATTGTTAGTCCCTTACTGCAATTTTTAGATAAAATCTTATGTCATGTAAACACAGACTGATGGAATTCATAAACAAAATATTTAGCATACTGTCTATGGTTATAAATGAAATAAAGATGATAATTTCTATACCTATATCTCTATCAAGCTGTGTGTGTGTGTGTGTGTGTGTGTGTGTGTGTGTGTGTGTGTGTGTGTGTGTGTGTGTGTGTGTGTGTGTGTGTGTGTGTGTGTGTGTTGTAAATACCAGTCATTGCCACTTTGAGAGTATTGTGTAACACTGCCAGTTTAAGAGCCTATACATCTCATAATGTTCTGCATTCTAGTTTTATGATGGTGTATTCAGGATTACTGAAGAGTTACCATTATTTCTATTGAGCTGTTACATTGTACAGATTAAAAGTTAACTGTATGACTAAAATGATTCAATAATTACACAGGCAAAAATAAAATATTTTTATATCATAAATACAAATTGGTATTAAAAGCCATCAAATTGCTAGTTTCCCTTAGATGTATAAGCAAGGAATTCCATAGCCTACCAGCTCTATATTGAAAAAATTCTACTTTCAATCTAGATTTGGCTGTAAGCAATTCAATCAAAGTGCCATTATTTCTGGTATTAATATTATAGCCCAAAAAATTAATACCCAACATGACATGTTACCTGTCGAGTAAAGGTTCTTTGTATGTGCTCTAATATCCTTAACTGTAAAACATCCAGAACACAAGATGATGTTCCATATTTTATAACTGGATGTACAACAACTGCGTACAGTTTAACCATTACAAGCCAGTCCCTGGTAGAAAAAATACAACATATATTCTTTATTAAACCATAACATTTCCTAACAGAATATTAATAGGTTTATCAAATGATAAGGAAGAGTCTACCATAATACCCAGATTTTTAACATTATGGTACAAATTTATGCATTTGCCAGTGCTGAATTTCATACTTTTGATCAATACTCACAAAAGCAATATACTGAGATTTTCTTGAAGACAGGTATGGTCGAATATGTTGGTGATAGCACTTTCAGCTTTGATGTCACAGGAAATTTATTGAACCATAGTTTATCAGGAATAGGGCAATTTCTCATTAGAAGCCCAAATAATAGTGGTCCCATAATTTATATCTGTGGGATTCCCCTACAAACTGTCTTGAAAGAAGAATATTTATTTCTAATTGTAATACAACATTTCCTACCCAATAACCAATTTATTGCCCATCTCACTGCATAGGCTTTCATATTCACCTTATAGAGAATATGTATTAATGCTGCATGAGAGGTTGAGTCAAATCTCTTACCCAGATCCAAATACTCTACATCTACATCCAACCATTATCTACAGAATTTACAGCACAGTTGTAAAAAAACTAAGTTAGATAAACTTGATCAGCCAAACATAAGCCTATGCTAATAGAAGTCAGTACTGAAATCAAACACGTGCTTAAATGAAAGACTCAATGTTGTTAAAAGCACTTCCCCGGGGCAAAACTAAGACGAATAGGCCTATAATCATTAACTGTATGACAAAAGTTGTTTTTGCAAATTGAAATGATTAAGTCTCTTTCCGTTTCTCAGGAACACAGCCTTCATTCAAAGATCTCTGAAACTATATACAAGCTATCAACTATCCCTTTCAAAAAAAACAATTCAAACTATCTGGGCAAGCTGATGAATTAATTTTTAAATTCTTCAGTTCTTATATTATGTTTTCACCCATATATAAGAAGGCAGTTCACATGTACTTCAGGACAAGTATAAAAAGTATGAAGAACTTGTGAGCTATTAAACAGACCTTCAGTGAACAGATCCACCAAATGTTCAGGCTCACTAATGTAGTTTGACCTAAACTTTAACATTATTCCTGAAATCCAAACCATAATTTTGCAATTATTTAAATAGATCCTTGTTGGTTATTGTCCTTTAAGTTTTTAGCAAGCTTTAATTCATAAGAAGATCTTGTATACTATAATAATTTAGAGAGGGATTAAATGATGGTGTGTCCTTACATTTCACTAAATACCAGTAACAACTACTAAGTAACCATTGGTGTGTAACTTGACATAGTGTTAAAAGTGAGGAAGGAAGCAGAGAACAAAATTGGAAAAATGCCAAATCTGTTACAAAACTGAATGAAACCACCCAAAATAAATCGGCCAGGTTCAGAGTAGATTACAACACCAATATAAAATCCTTTTATCTCTCAAAATCATTGTTTTATTGAAAATAAACTGTCCAGCCTAAAAAAAAAAAGAATTGTAACAGTAAAGGTAAAGTTAATCCACCAAAGCTATTTGACTCTTCAGAAAATCATTTACAGTAGCTGTCCTCCCTGAAGGCAGGGATTTTCATGATTTCCTATGGGGACCAAATGAGAAAACAACCAACCAAACAAAGAAAGAAGCAAAGAAACAAAAAACAATCAGATGAAGTTGTTAGGAGGTGTGATGACAGGTGCCAGTGGTGTAGTAGTACGGTACAAGCATTGCTTTATGAATGCCTTTATCACATTTGGGATCATAGCACATGTTGAATGTGTGATGATACCATAATAATCTGATCATTATGTTTGCAGCAAGATTCATAGGAAAATATTTTATTTATGTATTTGTTTATTTTTTGCCTTCAACTTTGAGAAGGACCTAGCTATGGATGACATCATAGTATTTGGTCCAGATTAAGTAGCACTACATTTGAGGTCAGAAGAAATACTGGAGACTTTTTAAAACTCTGATTTAAAGCTAAACCATGACAAATGCTTTTTAGTAAGAGCTACAGTTCCTTTGTGGCAGCATAAGTGCTAATGAAATTAGACCAGATGAAAGCAAAGTCAGAGTAAAAGCCAAGTTACAAAATCTATTTTGTATGACTGAGTCAAGCGAAGCCCTAGACATGGCTGCTTACTTGGGCAATTTCTAAGCTAGTGTCAAATGCAACTGAGCTTAGTGTCCATTTACCCTCACTGTGTGGGTTCTATCTTTTCACCAGTTTCCTATCCTTGTTACTACATAGGGATTTATTTGACTCATGCTTAGGTTGTTTATTATGCTAGCATGAGGAATGGTATTAAATGTGTTGGCCAGTTTGATGTACATTCTGTACACAGCATAACCACTGTCAACAGCCTATGCTACTCTGTCAGTGAATTGAAACAGATTTTTAGACAGGATTTACCATTGACAAAGTCAAACCACTGTGGGTCTATAGTCTAATAAGATTTTTAATATCATAGTTAATCAGGTCAAGTTATGATATATTCCATGGCTTTGCATATGAGACTTTTCAAACTGATGGCCCTATAATTTCCAAGGTCAGCTTTGGAGCCACTGTGCTTCAGACCTCAGAAACAGAGCCAGTGGCTAGGCTTGGGTTGAATAGCTGAAGATGCAACTTTGTATTATCAGCCAGGTATGTTATCAGGTCTCATGGAAGATATATTTTAGTCTTGGAAAGCACCTTCAGTATATGTTATTTAGTGATAGTGGTGGGACTGAGAACCGCATCACAGAACTGGAGAAAATTTCTACATTTGTAATCACTGAATTCTGTGGCATTGGCATAGATTGCTTTTGACATTTTAAAGTTAATTTTTACCAGTATATGATAGGACTTAAACACTAAGTAGATTACCAGGGAAATGATACATATAGATGCTATATTTGTAAGGACTTCATCTAGTATTTTTTGGCCTCTAATACGTTTATTAAATATCTGACCTAGGCAGGTTATGTTTATTAAATCTTGGAACTTTGGGGCTTATTCGGCTTTCAAGGTGTAGGTGTCCCAGTTTATTGAGGGGTAGTTAAAGTCTTCCAGAATAATAGAGTTTTTGCTTAGGGGAAGTTCTTCAAGTATATTTAGGAAAATAACATGATATTCAGGGGACATAGAGTAGATCCCATACCAGGCTATCTGCTGATAATTGGTCCTGGTTAGACCGATTTGTATCTCAGTGAGTTCTGTTCTAAATCTGTCTAGAGGTGATATTGTCCCTAACAAATATACAAATGCCATCAAAGTTGCAACCAGGTTTGAAGGAATGGTAGACACAAAACCCAAGTATGGAGGGGTTGCTTTCTGAGCAGTACTATCTTACTTAAATTAGTATAGCTATATTCTTTGTTTCATCTATATGATAACATTTATTTTATTCAATGTATACTTAAGCTGCTTTTTCTTAATATTTGCTTGCTTGAATTCCATTTGATTTGAAACAAGTGTTGTGATAAAGTACTTTATTAAAAGTTGAGGTAGATGAGCTATATAGTTAAAAGTTTCAGGTGTAACTCTTTTACAATAGCAACTATAGTTTTAATTCTGTTTTTAACATATCTACCTTAAAATATGGTAGCTGTCTTGGAGGAGGTAGTAACAAAACAATATGCTTCAAATATCACAGATTTCTATCTGCTTATGATCTTAAAGGCAGTCATATGGAAGTTGGTATATATTTAAAAAATTCTGCCTGCCTTTTGCTGTTTCCTATATTATTACATTTTTATGTTTAGAGGTGATTACTATGCTAATGACCCCAGGGGGGCATTTTTAAGCCTAACCATACTTTCCAAATATATCTGACATGTTTTGATACCCTGGAGCTATTTTAATGGGTATATGTAGGCTTGGGCATGAGGGGTTAAGCATTTATAGGCTGCTTCTGTCTACTAGAGTCACAGTTGCCAGACAAAAATGTTATCACTAATCGGAACTGTACTCATCAAATCTGTTGAATAAGCCGGTCCTTCCTCCATTATATTCAGATATACTCATAAGAGTTACACACTGCTGATTTGCAAACCTGCCTGTCTAAGTTCAAGTTCATATTGTGGCTGAGTGGTTAAGGTCATGAACTTGAAATCCATTGGGGTACCACGCATAGGTTAGAATCCTGTCAATTACAATAGAGATGTTTGTTGTTGAGGGTTGACATAATGATTAAAGTGTTTTACTCATTGACAAGGGGTACAAAGTTTGATTCTCATAGAGAGGAAATTGCCTAGGCTTAAAATAACCCACAAGGGCACCTATTCTAGTACTTACCTATGAACATTCTACAGAACCATGCATTAACGGCTTGCACCACAGGAGAAGTAATTAAATGAATAGAGGAAATTATGCACATAATAATACCCAAAGATGGCCACTTCCAGGGGAAAAAATAAACCATGGATTGCGTTGAAGAAAAATGCTGCAGGCAGAAAACCCACTTGCAGCACTGTGCCCCATAACAAGACCATTATTTCCTCTAACCTCTGCATGATTAGAATATGGCTTGTCTGGTAAGCTGATTTGTGTTCTTTTTTATTACTGGAGTATTTATACATATATGCATGCATGCACACATCTGTGTGTAATATTGATATTAAAATAGGCATAGACTTAATTTGATTCAAGCAAGCAATTTCAATTGTATATTAGCAGTAATAAGGAAAAAATCTAGAATTGCAGATTCTATAAAAGCATTGAAAATTTGTCTTGACAATCTAAATATTAAAGAAACTATTAAATATATTATAATGAAGACTCTTTATACCATGAACATTATTCATGTGTGTTTGGGGCAAAGGCCTGAGGTGATTAGATAGATAGATAGATAGATAGATAGATAGATAGATAGATAGATAGATAGATAGATAGATAGATAGACAGATAGATAAATAGATGTATGAACAGATACAGATATAGATATAGATATCAATATAGATATAGATTTAGATATATACCTTATACAGATATGTATCTTACCTTCCTTTAAACGACAGTATCATTTGCTTTGATTTAGAAATGAATGCAAGAAACCCACTGGTGATTTAAGGAATTCTTTTTATAGATGCCTAAATTAGAAGAATTTAAAGAGAATCAAATGAAAGAATCAAAACAATTAACAATTAGTGACAATGCGGAAATTATTTTTATGATTTTGCCTCAAAGTTCATATAAGTGAAAGAATGAGATATTGGTATCAGAAAGAGATAAAGCATTCAGACACAGAATTAAATGAGATGCAAATTAAACTTCATAAAAATAAACTAAAGTTACAAAAAATGACAGAAATCAAACAGAAGCAATTAGGAGGCTAAACAGAATATATCAAAACATCCTTGTGCAGCAGTTACATTTGTTAGCAGAGTCACCTGTTTCAGTTTTCTTTTTATTTATTTATTTATTTTGCTTTTTTATTGAACTGCCACATTAAGTGAACATAAAGACGATGGAGGCCATTTTTGATACTTTGTCTGCGCTTCATGGGTTTTAATATGCTGCAGTGAAGCTGGCCACTTGATACTGGGCTGTTCTTTGCATTACTACCCTGTTGGAGAAATTATGTTCTCCAGCAGGGTAATGCCTTTGTGAACCACCCATTTTCTAAGTTTACTTAATACAAAGAAAAAGAGAAGTATAATTGGAAAAGATGCTGTTAAAACATGCCATTAGAGAAGGATAGAAAAACAAAGGTATTGATGTTAGTATAACAGGTGAATCAGAGATATACTGTTAAGTGAGTCTGGCTGGATAAATGGGAGAAGAAAGAAGAGATATTTAATATAGGACATGGGAAATTTAGGGCAGTTATACTTTATTTTATTTATTTATTTTACATTTATTTTACATTTGTTGACTGGGCTAGTCTAGCTGGATGTATGTCCATTTTCAGTAGAGGCCGGGGGAGATAAGCTCCGCTAAACAGATAATATTAAAATGAGTACACTCAAATTTTAGGCTAAAAGGCAATTTTACATAAGAGTATGGCAATACTTTTACTTACATATACAATCAAAAAGAAAACAGAGAGACAAGATTCTTACAGTAGTAATCTTGCAAAGGAAGTTTGTGATCTGCAGAGGTGCATGAGAAGGACTAAGAAAAAAGCAAACAAATTTTAGGTCACTTACAGATCATTATCATTGAGGCTAAAGATGTGAGAAGAGAGTACAGTGGACAAAAGGAGGCAGTGAATTATTAGTCTGGATAAGTACATGGGCATAGCCAGTGAGTTTTAATGTATTCTTTGAGTCGCTTTTTGAAGAGTTGTGTCGAAGTGAGGGATGTAAGTTCAGTAGGAACAAGGTTCCAGGCTTTCCCCATGGTATTTGAGAACAGTGAATCCTCTGACTTATTATTGGATTTGTACATAGATACTAGTAGTTTGTTTGCTGAGCGTAGAGTTGTAAGATTTTTGTAGGGAATGATACGGCTAATGAGAGTTGGAGTATTAGTAGGATGATAGAGGGACTTGTGGGTGATAGTACGTTGATGAAATAGAAGTTGATTGGGTAGCTACAGCCATCCTAGCTGTTTAAGGTTAAGACAATGGTGAGTTCTAGAAGGGGAGCTAGTGGCAAATCTGGCAATGCTGTTTTAGGCAGTTGCCAGTTTGTTGAGGTTATTTTTGGATAGATTAGTATAGATGGGGGAGGCATAGAGGAGGGTGGAAGTAAGATATGTTTGGGCGATAGTAGTTATAGCTAGAGGAGTAAGGAAGGGTTTAATTTTGTAAAGAGAGCCAAGTTTTCTGTTAACTGCTTTTATAGTGGTGTTAATGTGAGTGTCAAAGTTAAGGTTGTGGTCAACGGTTATTCCTAAGAGTTTAGTTGTTGGGTCAGGTGATATGACAGTGCCATTATTAAATGTAACTGTGAATTTTATTGTGGAAGATTTTTGTGTAGGAGTAAAGAACAATTACTGTACTTTATCTGTGTTGACCATGACTGATCACTGCTAATTGGAAGTATTTATGGGTCCAGTGGATCTATAGAAAGGTCCAGGGAGAAAGGTGTTAAGAAGTGAACTATTCCCAGTGCCCCTATGTTGCTAAAGGTAGTGCTTTATTTTGTGGAGGCTATGGTGAGATAAGGTTGTTTTGTTTTTGTAATTATTACTGTAGTAGTAAAGAGGTGGTGTACTTGGCCCTTTGTAAGTCCTGTAGCGTATTCTATCTTGGAAAGACTAAACTTAGTCTTAGGAAGATAATTTATCGACATTTCTATGATATAAAGGATGATAGAAATGTGTTGTGTAAATATTTGGAATGTAATCCCACCCATGCTTTCAGAATCACATCTATAGATCAGGTTAATTTAGAACAGAGGGGATGGCCAAGTGATGATTTTTTTGAATTTTTGGAATATAAATGGTAATTAAAAACGAATGCTGCCATTTTTCCTGGGTTAAATGAAGCCGTGTCTTTGGTCAGTGTATTGAAATTAAAGACTGCAAATTTGATGTCCTGAGTTTTGTATTTTTATTTTGTGTTTAATAGAATTTGGGTAAATATATTTTAAAATGTATGCTTTAATATAAATGTATGTATTTTAATATATGCATTAACACATGTTTTAAATACATTTTTTATTGAATTTTGATTCTTATTGAAAAACTGAGTTTGTTGGTTATTTGATCCCATGGTGATGCCTTTATTGAAGGGAGGGGTTATCAATTATATTAATTTATGTGGATGTTTATATATGTGTGTGTGTGTGTGTGTGTGTGTGTGTGTGTGTGTGTGTGTGTGTGTGTGTGTGTGTATATGTATATATATATATATATATATATATATATATATATATATATATATATATATATATATATATATATATATATATATCTATATACTATGATTTGTTTGTTAATTTTATTCTGAAGAAGTCCAGTACACTTAGGACGAAAGCGCTTAATGAAGATATTGTGGGACATTGGTGCTGAAGTCTTCATCTCCTTTCTTGTTGTTCTGTGGTTTGTCATTTGTTTTCTATTTCATATAAATGAAAGAATGATATATTGATATCAGAAATAAAGATAAAGCATTCAGGCACTGAATTAATTGAGATGTAAACTAAACTTCATAAAGATAAATTAAAGTTACAAAAAATGGCAGAAATTAAATGGAAGCAATTAGGAGACTAAACAAAATATATCAAAACATCTTATCTTGTACAGCAGTTACATTTGTTAGTAGAGTCACCTGTTTTAGTTTTCTTTTATTTATTTATTTTGCTTTTTTATTGAACTATCACATTAAGTGAGCTTAAAGAAGATGGAGGCCATTTTTGATACTTTGTCTGCGCTTCATGGGTTTTAATATGCTGCAGTGAAGCTGGCCACTTGATACTGGGCTGTTCTTTGCATTGCTACCCTGTTGGAGAAATTATGTTCTCCAGCAGGGTAATGCCTTTGCGAGCCACCCATTTTCTAAGTTTACTTAATATAAAGAAAAACAGAAGTATAATTGGAAAAACATGGCATTAAATAAGGATAGGCTAGATAGGTTGCTGGTATAACAGGTGAATCACAGATATGCTATTAAGTGAGTCTGGCTGGATAAATGGGAGAAGAAGGAAGAGATATATAGTATAGGATATGGCAAATGTAGGGCAGTTATACTGTACTTTATCTGTGGTGACCATGACTGCCCACTGCTAATTGGGAGTATTTATGGGTCCAGTGGATGTATAGAAAAGTCCAATGGCCCTGGCTACTAGTTAGTAAGGGAAAAAAGAGTGTTAAGAAGTGAAATGTAAGTGACAGGGGAGATTGGTGCAAGAGGTGTTGGAAGGGGAAAGTAATAGTGATGAAAAAGCTACTGTAGGGAACTTTATAATCCTAGTAGTTGGTCAAGACTATTGGGATGGATAAGGAGGGAGAAGGCAAATACTGTTATATTGCAAGAATGGAATTTGGAAGACAAAGAGGTTAGTAAGTTACCAAATTGAAGAACTAGGTCATACATATACTAAGTGTGGAAGAGGGTGCATAGAGTCAGTAGTGTAGATGATGAAGGATAAATTATGTAGGAAACCTATAAATTGAAAAAAGTGATAAGAATACAAGTGGGTGTTTAAGTAGATGAATGCAAAAAGACAAGAGTTATTATACTGGAAACATTATATAGGCCAGATTTGGGTAGATATTTAAAGAATTTCTTCAAATGATGGGTAAATCAATGAAAGAATGAGATAAGGTAATGATAGGAGGGGATTCCTTTGTGGTTTTGAAAGATGAATTGAACTGATTGTATATGATATTGAAATTTCATCCAAGATGTCAGAATGGACACATAGTAGGGGTATTATGGATAATATGGCTAGAGATGAGAATATACATTTCAGAAGCTATGATACAGGTTAGATGGAGTACAAGTCATAGAAATGAAAGGACAATCACAGAATAAATGGTTAAAGTAAATGGAGAAGCAAGTGATGAAAGTTACTAATGAGGGACAGGAGGTAGATGAGGGTGCTAGATAAGTAGATGAGGAGAGCTAGATAAGGAAGTATTAAGATAGCATGCAGAAAATGATCTCTGCTGCTAGAAGGTATGATTAATAGAACTAGCAAGAATAGAGTGCACAATTTAGACAGGGAGATGGGTAGAATATGGAAGGAAATATTGTGGATGGGGATTTGTTCTTTAGAATAGTATTGCAAATTATGGGAGAGGGTAAGTTTTAGAAAGAGGTGAGGACCATGTAATGAGGATATGGCTGGAGTGCCTTATTTTGCCATATCTTTTCTGAATTTGTATGGAAGCATTGGCACAAAGGGTGAACGTGTTCTTACATTCTTAAAAGAATCGGAGACTAGGCAAAAAGGGCAGTCTTATTTTTTTATGTTTATAATTTTTGCATTTAACTAACTATAGGCTGGTGTTATGAGAGTTTCACCAAGCATCTTGAATATCTTTTGGTCTTTGGGGATGTACTGACCTTAGGATTCTGCCAGCAAAACTCTTCAGTTATTGTGGCATATGAAGAAAAAGTGATAGAACAGGATTTTCAGAAGTTTCTTTCTTCAGTAGTGGAACTCAAGGAAAAAAGTTAAGAACATTTGCTGAGGAAAATGCAGTTGATATGGGCAGGTAGAATAGGGCAATTATGGAGAAAGCTGTAAGTAACTAGGCTGGAAGTATCACCTTTAGTCTGAGACATCCTGAAACATATTGAACTTAACCCATAAGAATCACAGACAGATGGGGAGAATCATAAGCAAAACAAAGGATGAAAAATGGCGGATGCCAAACTACGCAAGATATGCAAATATGATACAGTCAATTAAGGGCCAAATCTGTGTTTCCTGCTAAAAGGAAGGAAGGAAGTGAAGGGCAGTGGATGAAGTATTGTACTGTGAAAAGAGTCACTGATTGTATCTTAGTTAGGTTCTTATGGGTAGGATTACTTATATTAGGATGTGAGCAGAAAACACTTTCAGATCTTCTAGAGCAGGCAGGACATGAAGATTTGAGAGGTAATCTTGAGTTCTAGAGAGGGAAAAGTTTACATTATATATATATATATATATATATATATATATATATATATATATATATATATATATATATATAAGAGATGATGGAATTTCAAAAAGTAGGCTGGAGCATTTATAGGTTCATATGTTCATAGGAGGTTACTAGGCTATGGACCCGAGGGGTGTTTTAAGCCTAGCCTATTGCATCCATTATATTGCAAGAGAACAAGTCTAATCAATGCCCATGCTTATTCCTAGTAATGACTGCCCATGTCCAAGATGGATGTAGGGGCTATTCCCAGCAAGAATTTGCAGTTTTCCATCCATTCTTCCAAGATCCTTTTGAACAGAGTCATAGAGGTGCTCTGCTTAACATGAATTGGTAGCGTATTCCAGAGAAGTGGCAACCTCTGTGAGATGAATTTTTCTCTCCAGCATTTCCTGTTTAAATAGCAGGCCAGATTTAGGTCTGTGAGGTGGGTACGTCTAGTCTCATTTGAGTTATGGATGTGCAGTAACTTCATCAGGTTATTTAGACTTAGGAGGGTACTTTTCCAGTGCTGTGACCTCCCTTTGGTATTCTTAGACAACAGCTTCTTACACATGTTGTAGAGTTTATTTATGTGAGATGTCTAACAGGATGACTTGTTTTTCTTGAGACTCTTATTGTGGTCCTACCCAGCACAGCCAAGTCTATACATTTGTATAAGTGTTGGTACAGGGTATCAGAGTATACTTTTGTATAGTTGCCAAGACCATCTGTGGGTATTGGGGCTTGGAAATCATTTATGCCAAACTCTAGGAGGGTATAGTTGGCTTTGGAAAAGTGTTTTAATCTGACTTCACCTCTCATGGGTTCTGTAGTTATTGCTACTTCAAAAATGACTGCCTTATGATCAAATTTTACTAATGAGGGTCCTACACTTAACAGTAGCTCAACGGTCTCTTATGTTGGTGAGAACCAGGTCATGTTTATTTGAGCCCCTTTTAGGATTTTGTACAATTTGTTCTAGGGCATTTGAGTTAAAAAAGTCAAGGGACTTTTATGCAAGTAAGTTGGGGCTCATATAGGTTTCCCAGTTGATGTTAAGATAGTTAAAATCCCCCATGCCAAGAGTGTTAAGTTGTATTTTGATTGACTCAAGTAAAGCCAAATAAGCCACATGAGCATCTTGGTTCATGGAGGGGGACCTGTAACTAGCAATGACTTGAAGGGGGAGTGAAGTATTACACAGTAATCTGAACTTGGAGTAGTTCCATAGAGTTACCTTGTCTAACCAGTCTGGATGAGTATTTATCTTTAATATAGATAAATACTGAACCACCTTTGTTTCTCACACATTCATTTTTCAGTCTGACGGTATGGAAGGCATTATAGCCTTGCAAGGCTGGGGTACACTCTGTGACCTTGAACCTGGTTTATATGACTGCACAAATGTCTACATCATCCAAAGAAAGGACCGTTTCAGGGAGTGCAGCTTTTAATTTAAACTCCTAGCATTCAGTAGCATAACCCTTATGCTGTTTGTGCTGGATATTTTCACATTAGATATTTTGTTATTGAGACCTTGCCTAAAAAAAGACACTATGGGAAAGGCAAGAGGCTTAGCAAGCAGCTGAAAGCCAGAGGTGCAGACCATCTCTGGCAAAGCAGTGAATGTTCAATAACAAGAAAATTTAGGTTTGGGTGTGTTGTGTCTTAAAGGCCTAGCTGGTGAGACACTGGTGTTGTTATGCTAGGTTTAGACTTGTTACCGAGCAGAGCATTCGTTGATCACACAGTAGTTTTGGAATACCAGTGGAACAGAGGCAGGTCACCAAACTCGCTCGAGCAGTGTTTAAAACAAGAGCAAACCAACACAAATGCAGGGCTTTTATAACAAAAAAGTGGAAACATTTGGAAACAAATTAACCAATCCTAAAGCTCAAAACTAAGCCTTCAATTAGATCAGTCCAAACTGTACCTTCCTCCTATGAGGGCAAAAGGGGACCTCTCCAACAAATGATTTCCTGAATTAGTGCTCAATCTGTTCAACCAGAACTAGATTTAGCAGGTCTGAATCTAGCCTATGTTATAGCAACTAGAAGTGCAACCAAGAATCAGAACACAGTAAAAACAGTAAAAAACTGTTGAAATTTCAGCAGATATGGTTTAAAAGCAGCAAATACAATTTCAAGCACAGTGCAAGTGCAGAAACAGTTTAAATAAGGCACATAGTGTTCATTGATCACTCAGTATCTTTGGAAGATCAGTGGAGCAGAGGCAGGTCACCAAACTCACTGGAGCTTTGTTAAAACAAGTGCAAACCTGCGCAAACACAGGGCTTTTATAACAAACAAGTGAAAATGGTTGGAAACAAATTAACTACTCCTAAAGCTCAAAAACTGAGCCCTGTTACAGTAACCTTCAATTAGACCAGTCCAAACTGTACCTTCCTCCCATGAGGGCACAAGTGGGCCTTTCCAACAAAAGATTTCCTGATTTGGTGCTCAAGCTGCACAACTACAACTAAAGTCAGCAGGTCTGAATCTAGCCTATGCTATAGCAACTAGAAGTGTAAACAAGAATCAGAACACAGTAAATGTACACTAAAAACAGATAAAATTGCAGCAGATATGGTTTAAATACAACAAATACAATTAAAACACAGTACAAGTGCTGAAAACAGTTTAAATAAAGCACTTAGTGTTGAGCTTAAACAAAAAGAAAGACACTTAGAATAACTGGCACAATAAACATTCAACCAGCAATTCCCAGCTCAGAAGGGTGGAGACTACCCTCTTTTCCCACAAGAGTGTAGATCAACAAACCTTCTTAATGTAAAATAACCGGCTTGAAGCCCAAGTGCTTAACACAGAACGAAAAGACTTTTAGGATAACAGACACGATAAGCCTTTAACAAGCAATTCACAACTTAGAAGGATGTCAGCTACCTCTCCTGCCACAAGAGTGTAGGCTGCAACCTTCCTTATGTAAGATGACTAGTTTGAAGCCCAAGTACTTAAATCAAAACAAAGAGGCTTAGACTAACAGTTACAATTGAAAAGGCTACTAACAGCAGTAATTAATGCAACTGAACACTTTTAAGAACAAGTAACAAAAAGCAAAATAAAGTAATTTAGTATGAAGAAGCGCACAAATACAGTAAAAGTAGTTGAATAAAGTATTTTTTAATAAGTGGGAAGGGAAGAAACAGAAGATAATTCAATTTTAAGAGGGTAAGGGGTTGGGCCTTCCCAAATGATTAATAGTAGGGGAAGGAAACTCAGATGCCACCAGTCTTAAGAATACAACAACAGTTGGGTAGGTGGATGAGACAATCAAATGCAGAAAGAGATCAGTAATAGTCAGGCAGAAGTAGGTCAAGTAGGCACTCCAGCTAAATGAAGATACCTCCAACAATTTATAGTTAAAGAGGAATGCTGTTTCTCAGCTCCTCCCAATAATTAACTTGATGTTATTCACTGTCTGCAAAGGAATTGTTTTCTAACTTTTCTGACACTAGCCAAGACATTTTAAAACTCCAACAGAGCAAAAATATTTTAAATAAAACAAATGAAACATAAGAAAATAGAAGTAACTAAACCTTGAATGAAAAACATCACTTCAAAAGGCAAACGCAAAGAGAGATCAGCAATAGTCAGACAGAAGCAGATCGAATATGCACTCCAGCTAAATGAAGATACGTCCAACAGTTTCTAGTTAAAGAGGAATGCTGATGTTCATCATGCATACAGCTGCAGTCATTACAGATGGGTTATCCTGCCGTCAGGCGGGTCCCCGTCGGCCAAATTCCAAAGTCTAGGTCCGGCGTCGGTTGTCGTCGCTTCTTCCCTGACATCAGTGCATCAGGGGTATAAAAGAGGCAGCCGATGCCATTTTCTTCAGTCTTTCTTGCCGTGCGGTGCCCGAAGCAGAAGCAGTTCGCAAGTGCCGGTCGGCCAGCTCCTGAGAATTACGAAAGTATTTCAGCTGAAGTCTTCTTTAAAGCTAAGTACCCCGTTGGGGAAACTTTTCTTGCCTCAGACCGATGTCAGACAATGTTAATAATTGCATTTCTTGTGGGAAGCAAATACTGCATAAGGATTTTCACTCTTTCTGTATACCTTGCTTAGGGCCAGACCACGACGTCTCGGCCTGCCATTTTTGTGCTAGGTTCAACGAGCGCACTATTAAGCGCCGGGCGGAGTTCGCCCTTCATTATTTTGGCAAAAAATTTTATTATATCATGTCGTCGGATACACCGACGCCAGTTTTAAGCAAAAGACGCAAAGACAAGGACCGACATCCGAGGTCTGCACCGAGTACTGAGACCACGCTTAGGCCGACTACCGGTTCTCCGGTTCTCAGCGAGGTGCCTACGCAGCCCCTGACTACCGATGAAACTATTTTACTGGTGACTTCAGTACCCGAGGTCGCAGGCTCCTCGGTCTCCATTCCCACTGCAGATACCGACGCCACTCTTGGCGGGGAAACTGAAAATTTAGTGAGGCCTGTCATTTCTGAAGGGGTCTTCTGGCCTACCACCTTCTCTATTAAATCCTTCACTAAATCTAAAGCTGCCATGAAAACTAAAAAACAGGGTCCTCAGACCTCCTCTCAAGGCCCCATGCCTAAAAAACAGATGCTTAAAATGGCTGAGGATTTGATAACTCTCATCAGGGTTCTCAACCCCCCTCTGACAAAAGACCCAGACTGGAGGAAGACTACTCTTCCTCAGACCAGGCTTCTATTACCTCATACCATTCTGAGGACCAGGATTATGCCTATTCCCCTTTTGAAGACTCTGATGCTGAGGAGTCTATTCCCTCAGTCTCCCCCCCCTGAGGACTACTCTTTTGGGGAAACCCTGCATACATTGAGGGAGCACTTCCACTGGGAAGGCCAAGATTACTCAGATTCCAAGAAAAGGCTCAGGGAATTTCTACTGCTCCCCCAGCATAGGCCCCTGGCTATCCCTCCTGTTTTAGATATTTTGGATGATGTGTACGCAGAAGACAGTCTTAATCCAGATTCTTTACCTCCAGCCCCTGTTAAACCAGACAGGTATTACCGGGTTCCTGATTCTCACCAGTTCCTTTATAAAAACCATACTACTGACCCAGAAACAATTTCACAGGGTCCCAAGGGAATAAAGGCCTCTACTGCTAAAAATCCTTTACCTTCAGAGAGAGATTCCAGAGCATTAGAAAGGTGGGGGAAAAAGGTTTATACATCTGCCACTTTAACCATGAGGGCATTAAACTGTTAATTTCATATGTTAAAGTACCAACAGTTTTTGTTATCTCAGCTGAAAAGCAAAATGACACAAACAGAACAACCAGATTTGAAAGAGTTGCAGGATTTGTTGCATGGAGCAGAGCAAGTGGGTAAACATACCTTGCAGTGCGGTTTTGATGCTTTAGAGGCCTCATGTAGAGCTGCTGTCACGGGGTCTGTCATACATAGGCATGCTTGGCTCAAAGAGCAAACCTTACCAGATCATGTCAAAGCAAAGTTATTAGATGCACCACTTCAAAAAGATGTATTGTTTGGTGTTAAAGCTGAGGATGTACTAAAGAAAATGGAGGAAAAAGCGAAATCTATGAAAACAGTGAAAGATTTCTTGCAGGTGCAACCTCCACGCTTCAGCGGAAACTGGCCTTCAAAAAAGTGGTCCTTTCCAGCCACGGACAGACCTCAAAGGGGCAGATACAGACACCCAAGGGGTAGAGGACAACCTTAAGGATCTTACAGAGCTAGACAGTGGCAAGCACCAACCCCAAGAGGTGGAGAAGATAGATCACAGTAATTTAGAAAACAGACACAATGACTTCCCCCTATGCCTGCCAAACAAAGCTATAATGGCAGCACCTTTGGGCGGAAAACTGGCATTATTTTCAAAAAACTGGCACATTGTTACAAAAGACAAATGGATTCTGGACATTATAGACAGAGGCTACAGGTTCCACTTTCACACCCTTCCAAAAAATGAGAGGCTTGCCAAACCTGCCACAAAATCAATGGGCAGAGGCACAAAGACAAATTTCTGCTCTCATGGATATGAAAGCAATTCAAGAGGTACCTGCAAAAGAACAAGGTCAAGGTTTTTATTCCAGACTATTTCTGGTACCAAGGAAGGACAAAGATTGGAGACCCATCTTAGACCTATCCATCCTAAACACATATCTACAGGTGCCAAAACTCAAGATGCTCGCATTACAGCAGCTTCTTCCCATGCTGGGCAAGGAGTCTTGGCTGGTAACGTTGGACCTCAAGGAGGCATACCTGCATGTCTCTATCAGACAAGATTGCAGAAGATACCTCAGATTTCTTTCAGGTTCAACCCATTGCCAATTCTCTGCATTGCCCTTTGGCTTATCTACTGCGCCCAGAGTGTTTACGAAATGCCTGGCATCAGTAATTGCCTTCTGCAGACAACAAGGAATACAAATCTACCCATATCTGGACGACTGCCTGATCCAAGCGGACAGCAAGGACATTCTGTTGCAGCATCTGGCGTTTGTAATAAAACTGTTAAACTACCTGGGATACACAGTGAATAAAAAGAAATCAAAACTAATACCTTCTCAACAGATAATTTTCCTGGGTGCCAGCTTAAATACAACCACCCAGATGGCCTACCTCACGCCAGACAAACAAGGGCAACTGTCTCAATACTTCAACAAAATGGCAACTTTCACCAGACTAACTGCAAGGAAAGTCCTGCAGGCTCTGGGATACATGGCATCTTGCATCCTACTAATACCATGTGCAAAGCTGCATATGAGGAAACTACAATGGTACCTAAAAAACTTATGGTCTCAACACAGCCACAGCTTGGAAACAATTATACCACTCATTCCATGCCTTCAAAAGGAATTTTTGTGGTGGGCTCAAGCATGCCAAAGAAACACAGGTCTCCCTTTCTGTTTACCTCAAGCAACTCAAATCATCACAACGGACGCCTCAGACTACGCCTGGGGAGCACACATGGCAGATCAGTGCATTCAGGGAAAATGGTCCCAAAAAGAGAAGCACCTACACATCAACCAAAAGGAGATGCTAGCCATGCAAAATGCTCTTATGACCTTCAAAGACCTACTCCATCCAGGCCAGCTATTGATAAGGACAGACAACACCTCAGTCATGTGGTACATAAACAAACAGGGGGGAACTCATTCATACCCCCTGTGCAGGCAAGCCATGACCCTGTGGAACACAGCAATGGAATTACAAATTCAACTACAGGCACAATTCCTGCCAGGGAAGGAAAACACACTGGCAGACAACTTAAGCAGAAATATGACAGACCCACACGAATGGAAGTTGCATCCTCAAGTCTTCTCAAAGATAACTCAGGCATGGGGACAGCCAGACATAGATCTATTTGCTACCCACAGAAATTACCAGTTGGAAAAATTCTTTTCAAGGACCTATCATCCACAGGCCTGAAAAGTGGACGCTCTCTCTTTCAATTGGACAACATTGACAGTCTATGCCTTCCCGCCTCTTCCTCTACTGACCAAAGTTCTATTAAAAGCCAGAGCAGAGAGGCCACAAATGATTCTCATTGCTCCAGACTGGACATGACAGCACTGGTATCCTCTCCTAAAGAGTCTGACGCACTCACCACCATGGATCCTACCTCTAGTTCCTCTTCTGTTGACCCAGCACAACTACAAAACCCTTCACAGCCAGCTCAAAACCCTAAATCTAGCTGCATGGAGAATACCTTAATTTCCCAACAGACTCTCCTCTCCAAGGAGGTGCAGGATGTCATCTTGGAGGCCAGAAGACCCTCTACTAGAAAAGCCTACTCCGCCAAATGGAAACGATTTTGTTCCTGGAATCAAGAAAAGGGCCAGAATCCTTGGGTAATAAATATACCTCAAATTTTACAGTACCTAGCTGAGATGTTAAACAGTGGCCTTTCCTTCTCCTCCATCAAGATCCACGCTTCAGCCATTTCTGCACAATACAATACAGATCCGCCTTTATTCTCACATCCTCTATTAAGGCAGTTCCTCAAAGGGGCAAAAAATATAAAACCCCCACGGAAACCACCAGTCCCAGCTTGGGACCTCAACTTTGTATTGGAAAAGCTGACCCTGCCTCCCTTTGAGCCTGCTTCTTCAACAGAGCTACAATACTTGTCGTGGAAAACAGCCTTCCTTCTGGCTGAGCATACAGGGTTTCAGAGCTACAGGCCCTCGTGGCTGTAAAACCATTCATCATTTTCCATCAGGACAGAGTTTCCTTACGAACCAACCCTACCTTCATGCCAAAGGTGGTATCCAGTGTAGCTTTGAATCAGACTATTCATTTACCTACCTTCTATCCAAATCCACAGAACAAAGGGGAGAGACTACTACATTCCTTGGACATTCACAGACAGCTTCATTATTACTTGGACAGAACAAAGTCATTCAGGAAATCTGAGCAACTCTTTGTGTCCTATGCTACAGGTGCTCAAGGAAAGGCTATTTCCAAACAGACAATTTCAAAATGGATAGCCCACTGCATATGCTTTTGTTATTCATTTCATGGAAAATCTGTGCCTGTATACATCAGATCCCACTCCACCAGGGCTACAGCTACCTCTTCAGATTTCCTCAGGGGGGTCCCTACCAAGGACATTTTGGAAGCAGCTACTTGGAGTTCAGTGCACACTTTCTCCAAGCACTACCACCTTCCACTATACTCAAAATCTAGAGCGGGCTTTGCCACAGCAGTCCTGCAGGGCATCCTAGCCCCTCCTAGTTCCACTTAGTGCCTACCACCCTTACTTAGCTTTGGGATTCTACCCATCTGTAATGACTGCAGCTGTATGCACGATGAACATAGTACAGTTTTGTACCTACCATAAATGTAGATGTTCGAGTGCTCATACAGCTGCAGTCCAGGTTACCATCCCTCCATCCCCTCTTAGGACAGGCCTTATGACAAACACCTTTATCATATAACCTATTTGGGGTATTCTTTTATGGTGCATTTGCTTGCAACTACTGTTTTTTGATTTATCTACATTGCATGTTTGCATAATATTATGTTTTGCCTTCCTTCTGGGGGCACCTGACATCTGGGGCAAGAAAAACTGAAAAAAAATGGCATTGGCTGCCTCTTTTATACCCCTGACGCACTGACATCAGGGAAGAAGCGACGACCTAGGCTTTGGAATTCGGCCGACCGATGACCCGCCTGACGGCAGGATAACCCATCTGTAATGACTGCAGCTGTATGAGCACTCGAACATCTACATTTATGGTAGGTACAAAACTGTACTTTTCTCACCTCCTCCCACTAATTAACTTGATGTTATTCATTGTCTGCAAAGGAATTATTTTCTAACTTTTCTAATTGACCCTAGCCAAGACCTTTTAAAACTCCAAAAGAACAAAAATGCTTAAAATGAAACAATCAAAATATAAGGAAATAGAAGTAATAAAACCTTAAATGAAAAACAACTGACAAACAAAGAGGTAAAAAAAATGAAAAACAGAAAGTTAGGAATTGGAAAGGTGAACGAAGCAAAGAATATGCACAAAACATTTTTCTGGCATTTTATTAGGAAGTTAGAGTATGGTTAATATACAAGGATTTTGTAATGTTCAACAAGAAAAGGGCCTGTATAATTTACAAGAGAGTTGTACAAGGTAAAACAAATTTTGGAGTGAGAATTTGTGGGATGGATTAAGAAAGATTACAGTATTTTCTGAAGGCAGTGATAACCATATATAATTTGCTGAAGTGCCTGCTATGCAGATGGTATTATATGCCAGAGAAATTAAGGATGTGGAATGGAGTGGCAGTGCAAATTGCTTGAGAAGTAGAAAGCAGGTGACTGATGCATTTATTTATATTGCCTGTCAGTTACAGGGGAGTGTGAAATGAATTAAGACATAAGAAGGGGTATATATCAGAAGACAGTAGAGGAAGGTTGATGAGTTTGCCTTTGATATTCATAGAAGTAGATGTGTAGACTGGAAGATAAAGGAGAGAATGGAGGTTCTTATAGTAGAAGGACTGTGGAGAATGGAATATGCTGGAAAGATGAAGGTGAATGGAATGAGTGGGAAATAACTGTAGGGAAAGGGGGAGAAAGCTAGCGAGGATGGCAAGGTCTGTGATTTGTGGAAAAGTGATTACAGAGAGATGGATGTTGGGAACTCAAGTCTCACAAAGTAGTGCAAGTAAGTAGAAAGGTGGATTTTCAGGTAGTCTAAATTAATGATGGGTAAGTAAAGAGCAGAATTTCAGATAGTTAAATTAATGATGGGTAAGTAAAGAGCAGAATTTCAGATAGTCTAAATTAATGATGGGTAAGTAAAGGGCAAAGTAAAGAGGTTTGAGAGAATGGGGTGGAAAAGGAATGAGTAGTTACTTTTGACTTTGTAAATCAAATTAGAGCTAAAATTTAATTGAGAAAAAATTGGTATTGACTTTCTGCCAGTAGAGTAGACTGACATGAAAAGCTTCAGGCTTTACAACTATAATATCAATGATTCAAGCAAGAATGTTGTCCTTTATTTTTAACTCAAAGCCATTTTAGTTTTATAAATTGTCTACAGCTCTACAGCTTTAAATCAACTATTTTTAGAGACAGACTGAAAAAAATGTCATTTTGCTTCTTCAGGATAGCAGAAGCAATAAGCAGTAGACTAGACTAAACCTTAGAGTGAAATGTACCTTTACTTATGGTGTATCCTGCTTCAGAAGACCTATAAAAGATTTTAGGACCAAAGTATGTGTTGTATGGTTTTATTCTTAGTTTTTTTTTCATCTAAATACTCATATATTTATAATGATGTTTGATTTGTTGATGAGTTCCATACAAGTTGAATGATCTCTGGTGGGTACAGATTACTTTAAGTATTTGTATAGGCCCCATGTTCATCATCTTAGTTTAATTTCACTTGAATAGTAGGCTGTTATCAAGAAACCAATCAGAAATGGTTTTAAAGGTCAGCTTCAAGCTGGATGTTGAAAGCTAAGAGGGAAAGTGAGGAGTGTTAGATAACCTTGTTATGATTTTAAAAGATTATTTTAAATTCTGGAAGATCAGATGGAAGTTTGCTGATAAGGAGTTCAAATTGAACTTTCACAAAAACTGACCCTCTTTTTTAAATTTAACTGGGGAGGAGAGAGTCTAATTAAATTTAAGAATAAACAACAAACATTTCAGTTACTCCAAACAGAAACCTGCAGTGGACAGTAAAGATATTGAAAAACTGTTAAAAGAGGAAAAGTGAAAGTTTTTGTAAGGTTTATAAAGATGGTATCTTGAGGTGGGAAGGACCTTCTTTGCAGAACATTATCTGTTATTGTGTATAAGACTGTTTTGTGTATCTTCTGGTTCAGAACACATTGTAGTGTCTGGATAGTGTGCTATATTTTAAGGTTCTGACAAGGTACTGCATTAAAGTTTTCTTATAAGATCTTTCCTAACACTAGGAGTAGGGAAGCTTGTAATA
This sequence comes from Protopterus annectens, assembly GCF_019279795.1. NCBI lineage: Eukaryota > Metazoa > Chordata > Ceratodontiformes > Protopteridae > Protopterus > Protopterus annectens. Next base: position 971,936,155 of record NC_056741.1, on the reverse strand, counting down.
AATCTGGATATAGAATTAAGTGGTGTAGTTTTGAGGTGGTCCATATAATTATTGTTTTCTGTATGTGTACAAATATGTTTTGAGTTATTCATAAAATACTGATTTAGAGGAGAAATTCAATTATATCATATTTTCTTCATTTATATGGGACATTTGAGCAGAAAGACTTGTGGTTAAACATTTGGCCAGAGAATTTATACATTTCAGTTTTATTTTGTGCTTCTTTTGGAATTTGTAGGGTGAAAATTGTATGAGGTCTGCAGTTGCTGAGACACTGGTTGTCTGATGATATGAAAGTGTGAGTAGCCTACAGTCTAGAGAATTCAGAAAATGGTGGCAATAGGCATAGACCTTCAAAGAGACTTATTGGAGGTATTACATATTGCATTATCGAAGTCCTTTCAGAAGATTTTTTTGTATGGGTGAAAAAGGACTGTTTGCTTTAAGAGAAGCATTTTTTGGTGTCTAATTTCTTTTTTGCTATGTCTCATAGCAGCTTCCATTTAATTGAGGTTAACAGCAGTATTCAATTGGTGGTGGATCCAAGATTCATCTTTGAACTTAAGCAGAGCTATAAGTTCTTTTGTTGTCCATTCACTTGAATATATTATTGATTGCAGTGATAATTTAGAAGTATAGACTGAGATTCAGTTGACATAATGATTAACATATTTGTCTCCCATACAAAAGGTACAACGTTTGATCCTGACCTCAGGCCAATGCCTATATGAAGTGTGTGTTCTCTCTGAGTCTCTTTGGTGTTCATCCTACCTATCAAAAACACAATGAGTGTTTCCACCACAAACTCACCAAGGAATGGAACAGTGGATAGCAGCATAAACTTTAGATGGTGCCCCATAAAGGAAAGAATACCAACTGCCTTGGGTATCAACTGTGGTGCACAGTATCCTCAAGGCAGGAGAACATGGATAACAGGCTGTGCCATGGCAGGGCTAGCAACTTGATAGTGTAAACATTGGCTCTAGGTGATTTGGCCGTGTTGACTAATGTTGTCAAATGGGCATGTGTATTTGTCAGTGATAAGTGGGTTGAGGATACAGCCTACTCTGACCTACACCAGGGATCCATGTTAACAGTGGGAGGGATGCATGTGCCTCTATTGGCCATTTTGTGTTCTTTAAAAAGCCCAGCAGCCCTGGGTCAAATAAGTTACTGGCAAGACAGTGTCCAGTTGCCCAGCTTGCTTTACTTCTGATATGTCTGTTGAATGAAAGCTTGACATAAAACCAATCAACCTGCCAAACATGAACTAAGAATTGCTACATTCACTGTAGGTTCACTGACAGGACTCAGCTTGAAAGTGATTGAAATACTGGTACGGAGGAGGCTGGGCATCTTATATATTTAGTAGATAAGATGGAAGGGCATGGCAACATAACCACTTGGCTTGAGGTCCAGAGTCTTCTACACAGGAACAGGAGGAGGATGAACTAAAAATGGTGTGGGAATTGTGATGAGGGAGAGGCTTCAGAAGGAAGTGATGGATGCAAGCAGAATTAGTGACAGACTCATGGCAATCAGACTCCAGCCTAATGATAGGGCTCTATTCATAATCATAATCAGCCTATGCCCCACAGCAAGGTTGTAATAGTGCAGAAAACAGTGCAACAGCAGCTGCAGAACCTATTAAATAAAGCAAAACAACATGAATTGGTGCTGATAATGGGTGAACTGAATGCACATATTGGGGCAGCCAGAACAGGATATGAGGACTAAATAAAGAAGGAGAGGTCATTCTAGATGTCTGTCTAGTAAATAGCTTGATTGCAGCCAATGCACGTTAAGAGACAGTCATAAGATTACATATTAGTGTGGCCAACATGCAAATCAGGTAGACTTCCTTCTAGCAAGGAAAGGGCATTGGGGATAGAATAATAAGTGATTGCAAAGTCACCTCAGTGAAACAGTCAGCCCACAGCATAAACCACTCTGCTGCAATCAGCTGCAAGCAGTGGTCAGAGAGGACTCTAAGGTCAACAAAGACTAGGTTGAAGACTTGACTGGAAAGAAAGCACAAGAATTCAAGGAATTAGTCAGGGCTATAGCACCTCAGAAAGATGAGGAAATATGTGGAGTTGAAGAAGAATGACAGCCCCTCAAAACAGCATGTGTGAGGACTACAGGACAGGTATGTTGCTGATCCAGGTATGGAAATAAGGTACATAAGGAATTCTGGTGGTGGAATACAGAAATCCATGAAGTCATCAAAAGAGAAAGCAATGCAGGAAAAATGTGTGATAGGAAAGGCAGACCAGGCTAGGAAGGAATACTGATTGGCTTATAGATAGGCTAAGAGAAGTGATCCAGTAGTAAAGGACAATGCATCAGAGGCACTGTACCAGCTCCTAGAAAGTGACTCATAAGATGGCACAGAGAAACTATCTCAGGTTGCCGGCAAAGAAAAAGATAAAGAAGATAAGCAGATATCCTTCATAAGGGATGCCAACAACAACCTGCTCACCAGCCCACAGGACAACAAAGGCAGATGGAAGGAATGCTTCCAGCAGCTTCTGAATGAAGAAAACCCCACAGAAGCTGTACTGCTCCAGACACAGCGAGCAATGAAAGAAGAGAAGGAGCCCACCCTAGAAGAAGTAGGAACAGCACTAAGGAAAAGGAAGTCATGGAAAGCAGCAGACTTTGATGGGATCATAGCAGATATGATAAAGATGTTGAGTGAGTTAGGGGATAAGTGGCTCCTGACTGTACTCATAGCAGCATGAAAAGACAGAAAGGCAGATCCCAGATGACTGGAAAATAAGTATAGTAATGTCAATGTACAAGAAGAAAGGGGACATCCACAGCTGTTGGCAGTGCAGAGGCATCAACCTCCTGTCACACTGCAAAGAAGTTCTGGAGAGGGTGGTTGTGCTTATGCAGAGTAGTAGAAAATAATATGGGAGATGAGCAGTTTGTATTCAGATCAGGATGTAACATAACCAGCCCAATGGTTATGGTGAGACAGATAGTTGAGAAGAAGCTAGATGTGAGGAAAGAATCCATCTGGACATTCCAAAACTTGGAGAAAGCATTTGACAAAGTTCCTTGAAGCTGAATTGTGGAGTCCTGTGGTGGTTCAAAGTCCTAGAAACATTGGTAGAATTAATGCAGGCTATGTACAAGGTCTCAATGACTCAAGCAGAAACAGTGCTCATTCTCACAAAAGGATTTCCAGTGGGAGTGGTTGTATATCAGGGTTCAGCTCTGATCCCACTACTGTACATACTGGTGATGGATTAAATCAGCAAACATCAGCAAAGAGGTTGCAGGGGACAGATCAACAAAGTTGCTGTATGCAGACAATGTAGCATTGCAAACACACTCTGTGCAAGAACTTCAACATAGGATAAGGGAATGGAATGAAGAATTGAAAGTGCATGGGATAAAACTGAGCAGAAATTAGACAGCTGTAATGGAAGTATATTGGAGAAATCAGAAGAAGATGAGAATTGAGATAGAAAGGAAATTATTGGAACAGTTTAACAACTTCAAGTATCTGGGAAGGTTGGATGAGGAGAAGAGAAGTCTGAATATGGAGGTCAAAGTTAGAATCAGAGTGTTAGGGCTAGGGTATGACAGAATAATACCAAAGAAGTTGAAAAGTTAGGTGTACAAAATAGTGGTGTGACTATTATACTGTATGATACAGAAACCTGGACAGTAAAGACAAAGCAACTGAGGAGAATAAAAATGATGGAGATGAAGTGCCTGCGATGGGTGATAGAATGCAAACTGTGTGATTAATTAAATATGCACATCAGATCAAAATCCAAAGTAGCTCCAACTGAGAAGTTCAAAGAGAACAGCTTATGGTGGTTTGGGCACTGTGCAGAAAAGCAGAATGCAATCTGCTGAAGAAGATTTGGTAGAAACAGGAAAAAAGCAAGAGGAGATGAGGGTGTCCATTAAAGAGGTGGATGGATTGGGTGACAGAAGACTTGTGACAGTCAGGCATGACTGTCAAAGAAGGTAAGCGGGTGGCATTAAATCAAGAGAAATTGCAACAGTTGACACGACACCCTGACCTCATGTAAAAAAATGGTAAAAAGCGAGTTGATGATGATGATGATGATGACTGGAAGTATATCTTTTTCTGGAAGTTTAGAAGGGAGAAGAAGAATATTAGCATTTGTTTTAGTGACATTATTATGAAAATGGGTAATTAGTCTATGGAGCAGAGGTGAAATTTGAGTGGGATTGTTTTTTGTCAGGGTATTTGCATAGACAGACGTGAATTTGTGTAAGTGTCTGAAGTGGTCTAAGGTTGTAATGATTGTGAGAGGGTTGATTTTTTTAGTTGTTTTGTGAGTAATAAGTCTGGGTTTTTTGACCACTTGAACTGTGATCAGTTCAGCAGTTGATCCTATATCCTCTTTTAACCTTGTACATCAATTTTCACCAATGCACTTTAGGTTCAAGCAAGGCATCCTTTATTACTTGCAGCAAGGAGACAAAGCATGTAGGTACAGGATTTGACTGGCCCTTTGGTGATCAGTATGTTATTCTTATACAGTTCTCTTCATGTCACACAGTAAATGTTACTATTCTATTGCTGACGTAGTTGGACACAGTTTTCTGTATGTTTCACAGAAAATGTTACCAGACTTATTGCTGACATGGTCAGATTATTTGCCGTCTTGCAAAAACATTTTGAGAAAAACAACCTGGCCTTGGGCTTATTTTAGCCCACCTTAACTTTTCAATTCTTCAATTGTACAGTTCTAATACATGTTACATTTTGTCTAGATTCAAGGTACATTTCTAGCTTTGGTACAAGTAATGCTGACTATGGTTTATACTTTCAAGCATCTATTGTTTTCTTTATCAAAGCTTCTAGCAGCTGTATATTTTCTAATGGCATAAGCAGAAATTAAATATCTCTTTGTTAAGTTCCATGACATTAGCAGAAATGAAATGTCTCTTGTTAAGTTTCTAATAGTTGTGCAGATTCATGCAGTGTGAACAGAATAAATGTATTAATCCTTTTAAACCTCGAATGCACTAAGCATGCATATTACTATTATATATTTTTCTAAAATGTCCACCTTTTAATACTTTTATTCTACTTTCAAGATAAGTATAAACAGTTTTTTTCTTCACCTAACCTCTTCTTGCTCAGGATTTGCATTTAAGAGAGTCATTCAGTTTAAGCTCATGAAAGCATTTTCAGTTTCTTAGCAATTCTTCAAGTTCAGCATCTTGGTATAAGGTTTCTGAAACTGAAATGTCTACAAAATTTTTAATCAGTCTTTTTATGCAGGGGATGCAGCAGCACACACATACCACCAGTAGGATTATTCCTACACAGATGGCAATCAGAATGTTCATCAGGATGCTGCCCCAACCCGCAATTTCTGGAAAAGGTCCGTCAATGGATTTGGTCCTGGTTTGGTCATAACTGACACCTGCTGAATCACCTCAAGATGGTCGTCTATCTCGTGTTTGTGGTCAGGAATATATGAACAGCACTCCTCCTGGATTAAAGCACACATACCTCCTCTCGCCGCTAGGGTGATGTCAAGAGCCATGCGATTTTGAAGCACCACTGTTCTCATGGCAGTCAGTTCATCAGTCACCAATTCTAGGACAGAAATGGTTGCATTGCTCATTATTTCGAGAAGCTTAGACAATTTTCTCAGTTCCCAGATTGATTTCATTGCTCCATATGCTGGCAGTACACCTGCCCACGATATAACAGTATCACTCAAGTCCATGTGTGACAGTCCATTGTTCCCCGAGCCCACAGCATGATGGTTTTTCCAGCGTGCATTGATTTGCCGCACTGGATTGACAGGCTTCTTGATTTCTCGAACATTCCGAAATTTTCCTTGAGGTAAAACTGCTGTGTGTCATATGGCTGGAACCAGGTACCCCAAAAAACAACTGCCAGACCAATTCTCAGGTAGCCATTTATATGCTTTTTTTACCGCATATAAAGTAACAATCTTCTACTTTAGTAGTAACTTTACTATTCCCTGACTCTGCATGAAATTTTTTTGTCGATTATGGACAGTTGCTTATCGAGGTCAGCATTATGTTTTACTTCTTCAGTTGTCCTATGCATCAGTTCAACAAATGTGTCATAGCTTGTGTTGCAATAGGGTCTGATGTTATCAGGTTTAGTGTAGCATCTATAGGGAACAGTCACATTGCAATTGCTCCAACCCACCTTGACTGTATCATTCTTATAAAAACACACAGTTCCCTTCTGTCGAACAGACAAGTGCAATGCTACTTTATCTTGTGATGTGACATCTGATGTATCATGAATTAAGTTTTCCCAGGTCTTGTTGGCTCCTAGGGGAACTGAAGTTAACAGTAACCCCCCATATGCTGTTGGTAAAGCTGTGCAAATTCAGCAATTCGAAACATTGAAGGTTTCAGCATGCTCATATTTGATTGCCTGGTAAGTGTTAAAGTTCGGGTGCCACTCTGCACACTTGTTCAGTTCAATTTGTGTGGCTGAGAAAAGGAATGGCCACAACAAAAAGATTATTGTCACTAGTATAGTCAACAGGATGGTTATGCAATACTTTTGTGGAAACGGTTGTTCTGCATTTCTGTTTTCTCCGGCTCTTCCAAGTAGGTGCATTTGGATCTTACTGGATTCCATCATCTTTACTTTGGACATGTGCTCTTACTCTCTGCCCTAATAGGACCTTCAGCACCGATGGTTTCTTCACTGGGGTTGAGACGGCTCAGTCCTATTGATCTGACCCCCCTTTGTAGCCAGACTTTGTGCTGAGGGCCCCAATAGAGAGGTAAGATTTTTGTCCAACTCAACGTTCTTAACCAGCTTGCAGTGCATCAGGTGTATCCACAAAGCTCATTCGGCTATCTTGACTGTAGTGGGTGTCAAAATAAGCACCTGGTAGGGACCTTCCCACCTTGGCGATGCCCAGTTTTTTCGCTTGACAACTTTGATCCACACCCAGCCTCCTGGCGTCACTGCCACTTCTGATGCTTCAGTTTGTTTTCTATCTGAAACAGAATTTGACTGCAACAGATGTTTAGAACTCAACAACTTTTTCATATATTCAGCTAGTGTAAAATCAGCTTCCTGATCTGATGACATGAGAAGTTTCCACTGGGGTGTATAATAAGCCCTTCCAAATAGTTTTTCAAAAGGAGTCAATCCTTTTGCTGTAGGGACAGTTCTCATGCTCAACAGTGCCAGGGGTAAACAGTACAACCAAGTTTTTCCTGTCTCAGCTATTAATTTTCTCAATTTGTTTTTAGTATACCATTATGCCTTTCAACTAGCCCTGCAGATTGCGGATGGTATGCACAATGATTTTTTAAAGAAATACCAAAATGCTTACTCAACTGGTGTATGGTTTGATTTACAAAGTGTGTACCATTGTCACTGTAGATTCTTTCCGGAATACCAAACATAGGAATGATTTCCTTGACAAGTACTTTTGCCACCGTAGCTGCATCTGGATTTTTGGTTGGAAAGGCTTCCAAGCATCTGGAAAACATATCTATAATGACAAGACAATACTTGTTATTTTCACATTTGTTCAATTCTATGAAATCCATACAAATAGTGTGAAACGGATATGGTGTTGTGGGGAAACTCCCTTGCTTGGGCTTTATCGCCCCCTGTGCATGACGTTTGTTACAAATCTGACACATCAAACAAAATTTTTTAGAGTAGTTTGTAAATCCGTACGTTGTGAACACCTGGTTCACCAGCTGTACCATCCCCCCTGTTGAGACATGGCACTGCCCATGGCACAGCAATGCTGCATAGCGAAACAAATTAGAGGGTAGTATCGGTTTTCCCTCTCTAGTGATGTACAGCCCCTTTTGGAGGATTTCTCCTCGTTTTGTCCATCGCTGTTTTTCAGCTTGCATAGTGAGTGTCTGCATTGTTTTTAACATATCTAAATCTAAAGTTTCAGAGGGTTGCAATTCCTCATTTAAAAGGAATACTTCTGTGGCTGCTTATTTTGCAGCTGTATCAGCTCTCGCATTACCTTTTGAAATCCTATCTTGTTGCTTGGTGTGAGCTGTGCATTTACAAATGGCTACTTTCTGAGGTAACTGAATAGATTCTAAAAGATCTAAAATAAACTGTGCATGATTTATAGGTTTTCCAGTAGATGTTATCATTCCCCGGTTTTTCCACTGTTGTGCAAAAACATGTACAGTAGAAAAAGCGTATTGGCTATCAGTAAAAATGTTTACACATTTACCCTTTGCTAAGGTACATGCCCGTGTCAGGGCAATCAATTCTGCTGCCTGTGCAGATAAGTTGTGTGGTAAAGGTTTTGCTTCTATAGTCCAAGTATCAGAGACTACTGCATATCTTACTAGGTTTTGTCCTGCAGGACCCCTTTTGCATGAGCCATCCACGTAGTATGTCACCTCAGCATCATCCAAGGGGACATCCATGAGATCTTTTCTAGGTAGTGTCTTTTGCTCAATTACCTGCAGGCAGCAGTGCAGTGTGCCATCTGCAGGGGTTGGGAGCAGAGTAGAAGGGTTTAAAGTTGTGCATCGTTCAATTGTCATATGAAGTTGGCTCAATAATATAGTCATACAGGAAAGATGCCTAGCAGGGGAAAGATATGCCACCTTTTCTTGTAGTAAAATAATCGTGACTGCATGAGGTACTCTCAAAGTGAGAGGGTGGAACAAGACTACTGAGGCTGAAGCCAGTACTGCCATTGCAGCTGCAACTACTGCTTGTACACAGTGGGGTAAGGACCGTGCCACTGGGTCTAGTTGTGATGAGTAGTAAGCAATGGGGCATTGCTTATCCCCATGCTGTTGTGTTAACACTGATGTCATGTAACCCTGCTTACAATCTACAGTTTGGAAAAACGTTTATGGTAGTTTGGCAATCCCAGAACTAATGAGGATGCTATTAACTGCTTTAGTTTACAGAAGGCAGATTCTGCCTCTGGTGTCCATTGTAACAAATCCTGCGCTGCCATAGGCTTCTTATATATAAGGTCAGTCAGAGGTGCAGATTTCAAGGCATAGTTTGGAATCCAGCTCCGGAAAAAATTAGTTGTACCCAGGAAGGACATCATTTCCTTCTTGGTAGTGGGTTTTTGTGCTTGCAAAATTGCTATTTTTCTGTCCTCATCTAACGTTCTACCTTCCTTGGATATTACATATCTTAGGTATTTGACCTGTTTTTTCCAAAGCTGCAGTTTATTTTTATTTACCTTATGTCCCTCAGTGGCTAAAAATCGTAGAAGTGCTATGGTATCTTCTCTACAATCCTGTTGGGTGGGGGCCGCCAGCAAGATGTCATCAACATAAAGTAAAATCTGACTTCCTCTTGGTGGGGTGAATCCCTTGTGAGAATATCATTGGACTTTCACAATATCCCTGTGTAGTACCGTATATATATACCTTTTCCTTTCCCCTGAATGTAAAATGCAAAAATATAGCTATCAGGGTGGTATGTCGAAAAAAAAAAAAGAGGGCGGCTCTCTAGGCAGGCAGTCATTGCCATTGACATGCCCTGGCCAGCCTGTTGCTGATGCCATTTCTTGTGAGAATATCATGTTGACTTTGGGGGCCACAATATCCCTGTGGTAGTCATGTATATGTATACCTTTTCCCTGAAATGTAAATGCAAACCAATACTGGCTATCAGGGTTTCTCTACAGCTAAATGTCACTTCAGCCATGTTTCCCCAACCAAATATGGTTGGGGACACATGGCTGAAGTAACATTTGGCTGCAGAGAATGCATTGCTGATGTCTACCACAGAAAAATACTTTTGTTGAGGTTTCAAATCATTCAACAGGGTGTGTGGATCTGGCACCGTGGATGCCATTGGTATTACTGCATCATTTACGGCTGGACCATACACCATTCTCCATTGGCCTTTTTAACTGGAAATAAGGATGTGTTACATGGTGAATCGGGAGATTCAACTAGTATCCCTCCTTTAAGTAAGGCTGCTATAATAGGCTTTATCCCTGCCTCTGCATCTTTTCTTAAGGGATACTGTCTTTTTTGTGGTCTGAATGCTGACTTTGGCATGATAGTAACTGGTCCCGCTGTATGAATGAGTCCTACATCTGATTTCCCTGTTGACCAGAGAGTCTCTGGTATGTCTCATAAGGCATTCTCTTCCTCCTTTAATAGGAGTGTCAATCAGCTGTCCTCGCTAGACTGCAAGTGCACAGCTGGGTTGGTCTGAGTTATCCAATTCAACTTTTGTACTTGTATTCCTTGTTCTGACAGTTCTAGTTCTGTCTGTTTCTCCCATCTCGTGACTTTTTCTCCTAGGTCTGCCCATTCTATATTTCTGTTTTTGGTTAAGCTAACATGTGGTAATCAATTAGACTTATAAAGTGCAAAGAACTCCTGGGGCAATAAACAGCTGGCTGCACTGTTCCCTTCTGTGTTCCAGTACAGGTTACGCAATATCAATCTGTATGCATGATTCTTAAATAATTCTTGCTCATATTCCTTATCAGGTCCTGGTGTGTTGCAATAATACAGGGTACAGTGCAACAGATGTTGCTTATCAATGTCAATGGAGGGGAACTTGCTGATGGCTAGGTTCATTAACTCTTTGGTCACAGTCCCTGGACCAGTCATAACCAAGTCCTGGCTGTACCAATAAAACATTTCACACTCCGATTGCACTACAAAGGTGTTAATTTGTCACTGTGCTTCCATACCCTGCATGGTTGGGACTACTGCTATACCAAATAGCTGCATGAGGTCTCTGCCCAAGAGGTTTACTGGGCACTTTGCAGAAACTACAATTTTGCTTCTTTGTGTCAATCCTGAAACTGGATCAGTTATTGCAATGTTACGGGAGAGAGGCTCCCGATACAGCTGTCCATTAGCTGCTTTGACCAGTATGTAATCAGGTGACTCTGTGTTTTCTGACAGTTTGGAGGGGTGTATCAGGGTTCGTGATGCCCCTGAGTCACACAAAAATTTGACCTCCCTCCCTTCTACCAAGAGTGTAACTTCTGGTTTTGTGTCTGCTAAATAGAGCTCCAAGCTCAATAAAGCTAGGTCTAATATTTCATTTTCTTCATTGTCACTAACTTCCTGCTCTTCCTCTACTCCCTCTGTCTCATTCTCATTTGTCCTTTCTTTGCTAGCCCCTTCTAGTGATTCTTGACTACCATATAGTCAGTCCTCACCCTCCTTGTCTTCCGTGGTTGCCTTCTTGTTTTTCTTGCAATCCTTTGCCAAATGTTCCTTTTTACCACATTGAAAACATTCTCCCCTTTTCTTTCGCCCTTCAAAGTCCTCTGATCGTTGATCAGATTGTTTGTTTCCCTGTGTGTTTTTCTTGCCCTTTTTTCCGGACTGTACCACATAAACTTCTGCTCCATCTTCTACAGAAAATACTTGAGCTTTCTTTTTCTTTTTGCTATTACAATGCCTTTTGGCATGCCTAGCATATTCAAGTAATGACTGTAACCTGCTTGTATGATGGTCTACCATGTGTTTTGTAATAAAACTGCTTATAGGCATGCTACTGCCTTTTAAAAATGCATTCTTTAACTGCTGTTCATATGGGGAATCTTGTGTTTGATCTTCAGGAACCTGCATTCCACAGTGGTTATTAAAACATTCTAACAATCTGGCATAATACCGATCAATTGTTTCACCTTCTTGTTGGATGCATTGATTAATGCAAGTCCAGTCTGCCCTAGGTTTCCATTTTTCAGAGATGCGGTCTGTAAGACCTTTTACTCTGGTGTTTAATTCTGCACTGCTATGCGGGAGAGGTCTTTGTGCAGCATCACGGGGATTCCATTTCCCACTAATCATGTACCAATCTGGCCCTACAATTTGTCTAACTACTTTTTCTATTTCTTCTCCATTTAGGTTATAACTCAACCTCATTCCTTGTAAATCTTCTGAGAATTTTCTAAAATTAACCTTTGATGGGGAATTCCCTTAGTGGCTTTCCGGATATCTTAAGGAGTCCAAGGTCTATACACTAAGATAGTTGAGTCCTGATTGTCTTGACCTGCCTGAGGATTGGGTATTTCTATAAGCGGGCATATTTCTTCTTCTTCTTCACCTATAGATTGTGAATTCTTAACTATTTGCCATAACTCGATACTTTCTTCTGAATTACCTGCCTTTGTTCGGGACCTGGTCCCGATGGGATCTCTAATTTTAGTCAGTTTTAATTTCACAATATCTCTATCTTCAGTGACCACAGGATATAGTGGGGGTGGACTAATCTGTTCACTTGCTTCATATTCTGGTAAGGGAGGCGGAGGTGCTGATGCTATTCCTAAGTTATTATCCTCCTTATCTAAAAACATTGCTTTTGAATCTTTTTTTTGTTCCCTATGGTTTACTTCCTCCAGCCACCTGTGTGCCTGAGGAATTCCTAATCAACGTTGCTTTTTTACCCGACCCTTGGAATCATTTTTGAGCTGTTTGATAAGTTTGATAAGCGAGGATTTTTCTAATTTTCAGTCAAATTCATATTTATTAACCCATTTTGAAAAGTATCTAATATTGTCGGCGCGCTGCGACTGCATATATTTTGCATCTTCTGTTAACGGCGGGTTTTGGGGTCTTTTTGTGCAATTATTACCCATTTTGTTTTACCCTTTGATCATTACGTAACTTTTCTTAAATTTTAACATGGTACCACGGATTTTGTTATAGTCTCTTCAGAATGACTGCCTACTTATTCTGTTTCTCCTGATCTATGACAAGACAGTAATCTTTTTTGTCCCTGCCTTGCAAAAATACAATCTGACAAAAACAATACACATCTAGTCCCTGATCTAAAACAGAAGACAGAAAAAAGTAGATTCACCTTACATGAGCCTATGTGATTGATCACCGATTCGTGGAGACCCGTCCTTCAGTCACAGATCAGAAAGTGGCTGGCCTCTTTTGAATGACAATTCAGTCAGAGGACTTTCCATATAAGAAGAACCGATTTGGTTTCTTCCCTGTACGGTTTGAATCACCTGGCCGTCTGATCCGAGGTGAAGAGAGGGCTCTGGCTCGAAGGACCAATCTGTCAAAGGAAAGAACTTCAAAGACCAATGCACGTTAGGTTCAAGCAAGGCACCCTTTATTACTTGCAGCAAGGAGACAAAGCATGTAGGTACAGGATTTGTCTGGCCCTTTGGTGATCAGTATGTTATTCTTATACAGTTCTCTTCATGTCACACAGTAAATGTTACTATTCTATTGCTGACGTAGTTGGACACAGCTTTCTGTATGTTTCACAGAAAATGTTACCAGACTTATTGCTGACATGGTCAGATTATTTGCCATCTTGAAAAACATTTTGAGAAAAACAACCTGGCCTTGGGCTTATTTTAGCCCACCTTAACTTTTCAATTCTTCAATTGTACAGTTCTAATACGTGTGTTACATTTTGTCTAGATTCAAGGTACATTTCTAGCTTTGGTACAAGAAATGCTGACTATGGTTTATACTTTCAAGCATCTATTGTTTTCTTTATCAAAGCTTCTAGCAGCTGCATATTTTCTAATGGCATAAGCAAAAATGAAATATCTCTTTAAGTTTCATGACATTAGCAGAAATGAAACGTCTCTTGTTATTTTCATGACATTAGCAGAAATTAAATGTCTCTTGTTAAGTTTCTAATAGCTGTGCAGATTCATGCAGTGTGAACAGAATAAATGTATTAACCCTTTTAAACCTCGAATGCACTAAGCATGCATATTACAATTATATATTTTTCTAACAGTACGTAGGCTACTGAAAATGTGAAATTTGTTGTACTGTCCTAGCACATTTCATTTTTCATTCTTTTGGGAGCAAGATCATTGAGTATCCATGATTCTGATAATAAATCTGTCTCCCAAAGGCATTTTCTGGACAAGTGTTAAGGATATAGCTGTATTCTAGGACTAAATTGTAAGGAATTGAGATGGTGTTTGTAATCTAAAATTCTGTAATGCCTGCTACATCTGAAGATTTGATGAATAGCCAATAACCTGCTTTCACCGTTAACTTGAAAGCATTTGATGGATTGGCCCTTTAAATAGTTTATGGAGAGCTGAGGGTGTTGTAGCTATACACTGTACTGGACTGGAGTTTGTAGTTATTCTTCATATTGTAAGACAATTAGTAGGACTTGTGCATTTAATGAAAATGTCTGGCATATGTCTGTTGTATTTAGTTCCTAGCATGTTTTGATTTCATGGAGGCTGGCATTTTGGAAAGCTAGAATTAAGAGGGGGCTATGTAGTAATGTTGGAGGTATTGGGTTTATTGTTTCATGTTTATTGCAAGGGTAGATTTTTGGAAATAGATTTGAGAGTATTAGGGTATGTGGTTAATAAAATGTTGCAATTTTGTTTATAATAATTTTAGAATCCATCATAATACATTTTTGGTAGTGTTTCTAAGCTGAAAAGAACAAAAAATGTGAGGGTTATTTAGAAGAGTAATATTAGAATGTTGTCACATGTATTTATTCCTTAAGATACATTCACCAGGAAAACAGAGTGATTCTTTGAATATTTTACTTCTGAGTTTTAAGTAAGCTTTAGCTTTATGTTTATCTTTGATGACTGGCAATGCAATTACCAGGGTTTAGAAACCAACAGATACGCTTTTTACATCTCTCTAGGGCTTATTATTTTCCTAAGGGCATAGTTCTTCTTTTTTCTATAGGAGATTTATTTCACCCAGCTAGATATATCTAGACAAATGAAAATAATACTTCAGAAGCCATTTATTCAGAATTCTTTTACGGCTGCTAATGCTTCAGCTGCAACTGCATTTCAGAAGTTTTACTGAAGTACTAGAACACCTTTAAATCCACCGCATAACTAATCATACCAAATTAAAATTTTTAGATGATCTTCTATAACAAAGGCATGTGTAGTGTCTAAAATGAGCCATTAATGACAATGTTATCTTTAATGGGCTAGTGAATACTGAGTTAAAAAAGAAAAGAATTTCAGTTCAGTGATACAGATTCCATGACAAAAGTATGCCAGCTTGTAAGGGAAAAGTGCAGTTAACAAGAGGAGAGTTTTCAAATATTTATGAAAAGAAAAAAGTACTGCTATGTGATAATGAGTTCAATCCGGTTTCGTTCTGTTTAACATATAAGAATGTGTATGTACTTTTCCTACTCACTGGGAAAGACATCTTCAAACATTTAATATTTAAGCAAATTAGTCAAAAATCTGGGCGCTAGCTTTAAAAGGAAGATGAAGGGGCAGCTAAAAGTGTGACTAACAGTGAGAAATGTTATTTATTATTTGTGTGAACCCTGAAGGAAATCAAGCTGCAAACTGAAGTATTGGAAATAACAAAATAAGCATAGTATGCTTGCCCATCAGAGAACTGAGCTCAACACTGTTATCAACAAAAATGTATATGTATTCACTGACTGTGATCTTATAAAATGTTTCTAATCTTATCATGTTTGGGGTAAATTTAATCCACCCTGCTGAAACTGGAAGTTCCAATAATTTTATTTGCTTTTTGTACAAGAACCTTGCATTTTCTATAACTTTTAAAATGTATTGAAATGTTTGTGCCCAATATTTCTTCAATCATTCATGTAAACATTTTAAATATTTATTGCCATTTGTTCTTTAGTTATATATATGAAAATTAAGGGGAGGTATTCTTTCTTTCTTATGGTAACATTAGTAAGACATGCTCTAAGTGCTTCACAAAATTAAATTAGCTAATGAAAAGATACATTTTATTCATTGTCATACATAATAATTGAAAACCAGTTTAAGGAAGTAGAATAATGAAAAGAAATTTGGAGTATATATATTTTTTTTAAATATGAACGCTTTAGGGCAAAAACAAACCACACTGAATCAAGCAAATATTAAATCTGTTCGGCTAAACAATTAAATAATTTTAAAAGAGTGTGCAATAGAAATCAGTGAATTAACACCAGCAACAACTACAACAGGGGAGAGGAGCTTCAAAGACTTAAGTTTCAGATAATTTGTGTGCGTGTTTGTGCCATACCTCTCAAATCATCAGATTTATGCAGAATGTCCACATTTGTCGTTTTCTGGCAAATCACTGGGGTCTGAGGATTGAAATCACTGACTAATGACATATGTTTGAGTTTCAGACTTCAAATCCTCAAGAAAATATATGTTAAAACAAACCATGTTATACTAGCAACATTCTAAGTTTATATGAGCAATATTTAAAACATGTCCCTATTTTAGTTCTTTGTCCCCCCACTTTTGGGGGTTTTGTTTAGATCTCTTGCACTAAGAGGTTGAAAGGTATGGTGTGTGTGTGTGTGTGTGTGTGTGTGTGTGTGTGTGTGTGTGTGTGTGTGTGTGTGTGTGTGTGTGTGTGTGTGTGTGTGTGTGTGTGTGTATGATATAATGTGGATGGTGGTGGCGTTGTGACTGTGTGTCTGCTGGGACACAGACTCTGCAGTAGGCTCAGCACTGCACGTCATTCTAGTTCACAGATCCAGGGCATGCATGGCAGGGGGCTGAACATCTTATTCATGCACCTACCAATGGATACTGCCTCTACTTGAAGTAGCACTGGTTGTACCACAGCCCTGGCAAGATTTTGCCATGGTGTGTGACTGTGATTAATGTCTGACACCATACATGTCACTGCCATGACTGCCTCAACATTGGGGATGTCCTGTCCTGGGAGTAAATACCTCAGCATCAACTGTAGAAGTGGATTGGCTAGCACTATGTGAGCATGGTCTACCTCGTGAATAGCTATGATGATCAATATCCACAAATGTGCTGGTAGGATGGCAACATGAATTGAACCTCACACCCTGCAGGCAATAGTGAGTAGAGAAGAAAAGCCACATTCCACTAGGTGATCCCATATATCAGAACAATAACATATGCAGGATATTCCCTCATTGAGGATATCCCACACACCCTGCATCAGCCTGAACGATGCTGTCATGTTGTGGTGGTACTACTCTGTGCTGCCAATATGGTCCAGAGCATATGCTGGGTTATAGCCACTGACACAACTTCAGTGGGAAGGAAGTAACCATGCATCCATCAAGACCCAGCCCACTACTCACCACACTGTATGTGCCCTCTGCCCAATGGAGCTATCAGAAGTTCCTGATATGTATGCATTACAGAGTGCCTTGCATCCCTGACCGATTGTGTTCCCAGTAGGCTGTCTTTCCACTTTCTCTGGCTTACACACCATAAACCCTAAGTATACCAGCTCATGCCTGCCAATACCCACAAATGCATAAAATACTCTGACCTCAGGCAATGGCAGTTATACAGTGGTGTAGGTGGATAAAGGATCACCTGTGAACACATTAAAGTACAATAAAATGTGTAAGAAAAGACCAGTACAAGACTTATACTGTTAAATGGGGTTTTTTTAACAGTAGTTATCCAAAAAACAGGTTGGTAAACATAATAACTTTTACAGATGATTGTGGTAAATCCTTAATGCTCTTATATAACCCAAAAAGATAAAATTAACAACTAGACCAAAGATAAATGGTTGCGGTTGGCCTAACTGTAGTGATACAGAAAAATAGATGTACATACCTTGAGCATCCCCAGCGGATATTTTCTTGGCCCAGTGAAATTCTTCCCTGATATCTAATACCACACTGTGGGACCAGATGTTAATGCTTATGAAAGAGAGCAGGATTTTCTCTGTCTCCATTAGAGGTGGCCTGACTGTTGGCCACTACCAAATGACCTACCTGCCTTCCTATGCCAAGTGAGCAGTTCTTTACTGTGCTGCATAAATAATATTGCCAGCCCTGCTTTAGACCATTGCATATGAACAGTCCTGGCAATTGAAAACATTTATATCCACAACCAGATCTTTCCAGGCATGATCACTATAGGTATGGTGTTCAGTATCCTAACCAGAGATCTGTCAGCCATTGAAATGGAAGCCATGGGTGAACTCCTTTTTTATGTGTCTGAAAACCTGGCCTTCCTTGTACTTTAATCTGTAGACTTTAGGTATGTTTTTGTCTTTGTCTGTCTTAATGACATTGATCCATAGATATTGAAAACACTGATATCAACATTATTGTCAGAAGGATCCCATAAATTCTCTTCTTACAATGTTCTCTCCCATGCACATACACCATACTGTATATGTGTCTGCCATTCCTATATCTCTAACCTGGCTGTGCATCTACTGTCAGCCACATAACAGTAATGACCAAATAACCCCTGTCCTCCCCCACCCTTCTTCCACACAGACACAGCCATACACACACACACACACACACACACACACACACACACACACACACACACACACACACACACACAGACACAGATACAGAGACACACACACACACACACACACACACACACACACACACACACACACACACACACACACACACACACACACACACACACACACACACACACACACACACACACACACACACACAAAACAACAGATATACTATTGCATCTCTCCTAGATAATATCAATGTAATTCAACATCATTAAAAAGAAACAGTTTGGCAAATGTGGCAGATTTATACAGTATAGAACAGTCAGTTTTATTAACATACATGTATTATATGTCCAGGCTGAGAGATTTGCAATGGTGATTTGAGGGAGCACAGATGGGTGTATTCCATTTAGGCTTCACAGTCCTTTTTTACAATTGCCTATGTTAAAAGTATTTCTCTCAGGTCACTTTTGTTCTATAAACTCTGGAAATTATTGCTACAGCTTAATATGTGGCTAACTAAAGAAACAGCTGCCATTGTCAATTTGTTTCATAAGTTAAGCTAAAGAAGTTGAAACTATATTTTAAAAGGTCAAGCAAGTGTTCTGTTTGAGGCAAATGTTGAGCCTTGAAATGAATCCACTGCTCCATAGCTTATTCTGAGATGGAATCCAGAGCCTTCTCTTCCATTTATATCATGATAATTTGGGTGCGTGTGTGTGATAATTAGGCATATAAGGGCTCAGTGTGGAAATGTTCTGAATCACTCAATGTATACATCATACACACTGGCCAAAATGCCTGGTGAGGTCTAAGCAGATTTGTGCACACACTAAACACCTGCAGACAGCACTGCATATACATTGTTCAATCTATGGCATTGAGGAGATATCTGTAATTCCACATGACACATACTGGAAGGGGAGCACCTGAAGTACATAGTAAACTTTTAGCATAACCAAGCAAACTGGGATGCCATGTTCCATACCACAAACTCC